>NC_143565.1:17532651-17835681 GCF_054136105.1 Typopeltis vanoorti | reverse complement strand
TTAATGGTAGCATGGCTAAATTTTGTTCTGCTCTGAAAATAGTGAAGCTATGAGGATGCAAAAAGGCAAGTTGAAACAATTTATTGTTTTGGCAGGCACTAATGACTTGAAAAGCAAAAGCATGAAAGAAGATATAAAAAAGTTTTTCCAATAAGCAAAAATATATCAAGAGTGCGAAGACCATACAGTGATGAGGCTAATTGAAGAGGGGGGCAATGATTGCAAATGAATCCGTAGGTTGTACAGAAGGAATGGTAGAGCTTATAGATCTATGAATTGGATTTGATGGAAGTACATTTAATGCTGATGGGCTGAACTTTAATGGACTTGGTGTCTAGAGAAAGCTTTTTTCACTGGGTGGAGGTCAGAAAAACGCAAGTTTTTACGATGACTGTGTACAGTATGAAACGCAAGAATATGACCAGAAAATGTGAAATCTAGCAACAAAATTGAATGAGGTAGTACTCAACAGAAAGTATCAAAAGTGGTTGGTAACCCTTAAGGGATGCCACATTTTACGTATCTGGAATAAGGGGGGGTGGTTGTAGTAGTTAGTGCAATCCCCACCAAATGTTATGGGCATTAATGAGAGCTGACAGCAAATTAGATTATGTAATTGCAGGGAGGATGCAAAGAATGATACTGTGGGTGATAGCAAATGAATTATCTGTTCAGTTCATTTAAAATAATGTGTTGTGATAGAGGACGAAACATGCTATTGGTGTACTAAACAAACGCACAATGCGTGCAAGTCAAGTATAGGGGAACTTCAACTGCAGAGACCGATTGGAAGGAGGCGAGATCACAGCAGGAAGGAAATGGGGTTTACACATTAAGTCTCCCTGAAATCTGAATGAGACGAAATACTGGAAGAAAAAAGAAATCGGCTAACTCCTTTATTCCCGTATAAGGAATAAGACTTATTGTCAGACTGAGGAGTAGTATGAAATCAGAAACACCAGAGGGGAGGGGGAGGAATGATTAGTATAAAATAATGAGCTCAAAAAAAAAAAAATGCTGTGTAGCGTATTATAAGAAGAAAATGTAATCAGCAAATCTTTGGAGACCGACGAGCAGTTTAATCTCCACTGGGCCAAGATTATCACTAATTATTGCCATCCGGTGGAGAGGAAGCCGACAAATTCCACCATCACATGGTCCCTAATCCTAACACTATGTTTACTGTTTGAAAATAGCGTGGGTTCTACAGGCGAAAATTCCGAGTTTCCGGGAGAAAAAAACCTGCGCCACAGATCGACTCACTGGGGAACCGGTCGAAAAAAGGTTTAACCAAAAATCTAGTCGAAGACTGGAATAGAACTTACGACGCTCTTTCTTCGTGGACGGCACACGCCACTTCAACAGTGAGCTACGCAGGCGCGATACTGGAAGAATTAAATAGTATTTTAATCCTTTCTTAATGCTGTTTCACTCTGTTAAGCCTTAATACATGGATAAGCGATAATTACTTGAAGACTCGTGATGGAAGGGACTTGGGGTTTGAGTGTTGGATCTGGATCAGAAAATATGTTCATAAGCAAGGTGACCACTTTGCTTCTGACTGGACAGAGTAATCATGTGGCCTTAACTTGGAAAGTTGTGGAAATGGAAATTTCAGTTAAGAAGAGGTGGAGCTACTACAGGACAAGTGGCACTGGAATAAGAATCTATAAGGGGAGGATGTTAGAAGTGCATGGCAGATAAGGGGATCTTCTAAGGAAGGAGGAAAATCAGATTGTATATCCAAGGACACAGAATGATGAGTAGTATAAAATCAGCAGCAGCAAAAAAAAAAAGAGAAAGGATGAGTAGTATAAATCAAAAATTCCAAAGGGGGGGGGAATGATTAATATAAAATAAGGAGCCCAAAAAAATGCGGTGCAGTGTATTATATAAGAAAAGATAATCAGCAAGCTCGTGAGCAGTATAAAGCTCAGCTAAGAAAAGGCATGATAAAGATGATGAAATCGGATTACCAGATCAAACGATAATCCAGAGTTTTTCGTTATGTGGAAAGTAACCAGAAGGATAACTTTCGATTTTTCACTTGGAGAGTGGAATGAGTTGTCGTTATGAGCGCTTTGTTAATGGATTCAAGGAGAGGTATGAGAGATCGTGTAGAAAGTTTAAGTCTCCCACAATAAGTTATTGGACTCCATGGAGGTGCCCGTGAAATAATAATAGTCTACTATGTCTGTCAATCGCATGCATTTTATATCTTGCAAAATGAAAAACCCGAGTGTCCTTGAAAAAAATCCATGCTACCTCTGTATGAGTGGTTACCTCGCATTCAATTGAAATATAACTATAAAGGTTCTTCATGCCCTCGATTTGACTATCAATGTAAATAGGCATTTTGTATAAGCAGATTTTCAGACTAATTAAAAATATCAATCCTAAATAGTCATATATTGTATTCTGTGTAAATACAGTTAAAGACGTGGTTCCTAAGAAAAATTATTTTGTTTGTGATTATGAAGTTTGTTGTGGATTACTCCAATCCCACCTTGAAAGTGCTTGTTTCTGAATGTCTTTTAGGTGGAAGATGATTCAGGTAAGCCGAGTGTTGTTACACGCTCAGCTTAATGGTAAGCTGAAGTTGTGTCTGCACAATTCTTCGCTGGAAAGTTATTCAACATATATATATAGTTGCCGAACAATTGAATGACTCAAGCTTCTAACTTCTGCAGTTGGAAGTGGATATCAGTAAATAGCAGTTTTTTCATGTGAAGTGAAAATTTCATTTAAAGTAAAAAAGTCAAGCCTCTTCCTATAAATGTGTCGTTACTTTCGCAACTGAGTTCTGTGAATAAAATAAGATTTCTTTGACAGTGAAAGCGAGAAAACGAGTACTAGAAGGAATCAAAATTTCGAACACGAAATTTCCCTGTATGTTCCGGAGACAGAAAATGAATGTGAGAATAGAGTCGGCTGTATGACCAAGTTTGAAAAGATCATATTGTGCCTTCCATTTGAACACCCCTGCTTTAATTTTTACGCAGCAAAGATGCTGGTTGTAAATGAAGTTGATTGGTAATAGAGAATGAACTTGAGGGGTAAAAAAGTTTAAAAGAAAATTTATAGGCTCCGGTGTAGAGGGGATATATCCTATCATGTTATATCACATAAAGAAATAGTGGAAACGTAACAAAGTAATAATGAAGGCTCGTACGATATAAGTGAAGTCCCCGTTGACTGGACAGGGGATGTAACGTAATGTAACTCTTGTAACGTAATGGGATACTACAGGGATTAGTGTGGGATCCATTATCAGCTTTTATCAATAATATTGATCATGGAGTTAAAATTCGCATATGAAACCAAGGTGGAAAGGGTAGTTAATCAACGAACAGTAAAAGCTTTGGGGAGAACATATTTCTTTAATCTGAGTACAATACTGTTCGAACAAAATATAATAAACTATCTACCGAAGTGCTCTTTTAGCCCTAGTTTTCGAAAATCAGTAGGAAGGTCTCCACGCTTAATCATTACAGGTTCCATTCCGGTCGCTGACTAGAGGGATGTTCTAGGAAATTTTTTCAACCCGAACCGCACTAATCGATCTTTGGCGCAGACTTCGTAGGGGAGGGAGTTAACCCCCTAGAAGGCTGGGTTTTTAATCCCAGAACTCTTCAAAATAAATGTCGGGGGAGGGGAGAGAGACGACTGCTTCTTTGAAAAGTCAGTTACGGCTTTCCTTTTGGGAATCGAAAAGGAGAAGTTAGAAGTTATTTCTCAGGAGCGTCTCTAGTTATAAAGTACGTTTCATTCAAAACGGATCCCTGAAAATTTTATGCTAGGAATTGCTGAAGCATTTTTAAAAGAATTTAAGTGAATGAAAACGCTTATTCTTAAGCTGTTTTCAGTTTTCATACGTCAACATTTTTTTTATCCGTAAAAGAAAAAAAAATTCGTACAGTATGTGGAACACCAGGTTAATCGATGGGCTAATGGCCGACTAGCATGCCCTGGTTCCAATTCAATGTGGTATGGATATCGTTATGAATATCTTTAATGTGGTAGATTATTTTAATTTCCTCTACTATTTTGCTCACAGTTCCTAGATGGGTAGTCCCCTCATCAAGAGTTATGACGAATTCATATAGCCGGCAGGTGACACTTCTGCTGCATCCCCCCAAGGGAAAGTATTTATGGCTGAAGATCTGTGTTCGTGGGTCCTTGCCTGTTTTGAGGGACGAAAAACCCTCAGCCAACTTATGAGAAGGGATAACTCACCATTTGATTGAAAAGACCTGATAAAGTTTGTCGCGTCATAAACAGGATTCGAACCCAGGTGTTTCCAGCCAAAGGGTTCGACTATACCAAATTAGCTACGAAAGCTCTTTTCTCACAGTTACCACGATTATTTTCATTCACTTTGCGGTTTTCATTTTCTACTGTGCGTTTCACATCTCAATTTTAACTAGTTATCCATATCAAAGGTTTAAGGAATACAAAAGATACAGAAGGATTAATTATCATTGGATTACACTTGAAGATTTGTTAATAACCAACAACCCAAATGCTAGAAAAGTTATCCACGCGCGTATAACCTAGACGGCCGTCACAACTTGACATAAACACGATTAAACGTGTACAGATGCACACAGAGGTAGTGAAACAATCTATAATGATTGAATGAAACACGAATGATTCCGAAAATGAGCGGAGAGAGTTCCAACCACGTGATTCGAATTTACTTTAAACTTTTAATGCAAAAAGTCTGAACCATGTGGTTGGGATGCGATCGTACCATCAACCAGACGCGATCCTATTGGAGGTCAGTTGATACATGCCAAGAGACATTTTGTTTAAAACTTTTCGATTTTTTAGTTATTGAAGAATGGATTACAAGATGGACCCACACTTATCTGCCCATAATACCGCGACAAAGCAAAACAAAAAAGAAAATCAAAATTGAAGGGGGAAAAAAGTGATGCATACCCCTGGAGGTACGCGTACTACAATTTGGAAAACACTGGTTTAATAGGTTTCATAAATACTTTGAGTCACTTAAATTTATCACGATAGTGACTTATAACCTAAAAGTAACAATAAAATTGTCGATTGTGATGTTTAACAGATCGTACAACCACCGACCACATTTGGAGCGTCGCTCTTCAGTTTCTACTGCACTTTCTTTAAAGAAATACGTGCCAAACTATCCACCTCGATGCGTGACTCAGCAGTGATCTCATGCTCCAGTCACTCAGTAGTCGACTACAGCAGTAACATGTTCTATAATCGAAAAGCCAACTTAGAAAGAGGGCAGCTTTTTTAGTTTCTTGTGAAGGGTTTTCAAATTTATTGATTGAATGTTCAAACAATTTTTACAACAAAGCATAGGAAGAGGGATGGAGAAGATAATCTACGTTTTAGATTTCCCAAAACCCTTTTCTGGACTTCCAATAAAATATAAAAAATTAATAAAAAAATTCTTTTTAACATTTGTAGTTTACTCGAGGCAAGTATTCGATCAACTCTGGCTGGTATTGTACCGATAGTCGTGTTCAAATTAGTAATCAGAAGCTAGCATGCAGTTTAGGTATGCAATGTTAACCTTTAATATAAATGCGTTTCTTATTTAAGAGGGAAAAAGTGATGCATACCCCTGGAGGTATGCGTACTACACTTTGGGAAGCACTGGTGGATTTCATGAATACTTCGAGTCACTTAAATTTAACGATATAAATTTAGCAAAACATTAAATAAATACAGTTCTTATAAGACAGATCTAATAGTTAGATATTTTCGTGAACTTTGATATTCGGGATCTTTAATGAAATTTATTAATTCCATTTTTACCTAAACTGGACAATGTTTAAGAGAGTCAATTATTAATAACAGATGACGTGCATTTATTATAAGTTTACAGCGACAATGCTGCCATAATACACAATTGGTAACTTTTATTAATGATAATTCCATTCATAAAGAAAAAAGAAAAAAAAGGTCGGTTACTTGTGTAAACCTCAACCTTCAAAAAACAACGCATCAATGTTACTCCTGTAGGTAAAAATCATCACTTTTTTTCCCCTTTTTACACAACAGACATGTCATACAGTGGGTTCAATCCAACACCTGTGTAACAAAACGGAGAAAAATTCATTTTTCTCATCCATTCTGGATGAGAGTGGATTTTCCCTTTTTTGCATGCAAAATTACAGTAACCTCCTCGTAAAAAGAAGAACATGACACTGGGAAACTGTGATTGTTCTCTATTTTGACTAGGAGCGATCGACCTTCGTCTCCCCCCCCCCCACCACCACCACTTTTGTTATCGAGAAACTCAGGAAATCACACAAGAGAAGCAGTCAAGTCATGCATAGGCCTATCGATGGTAAAACGTTTTTGCTTAGTGGCGCTCACTCTTAAGGGCACAACCGCTAGAAGCGTATTGCAAAGAGGTGTGTGTGTGGGGGGGGGGGGGGGGAACTGAGAGGAAATTTGTTTAGTTTGAATTGCAATCAAAGCAATTAAGGCTATGAAATCTGCAGAGAACACACAACACACTTCACGATGAGTTTTAAATTTTAGAAGATATTTGTGTAAATGTTACCTGTAATAATTTATATTAAGTACCGCCAAGAATGTAGAATCCTTGATAACACTTTTTTTTTTTTTTTTTACAGGACTTGTGATCCGATACTATCTTGCGAAGTGTCATGGAACGTCAGAATCTACATTCTCGCCGACGTTTAATATCATAAAGCTACAAAAAATAACGTGCTTATTTTGACTTAATTATCAAGAAATTTTTATTTATTTTATTAATTACATTTAATCGATTTCGTTGTATTTAGTAGCTTTTGAAATGTGTGGTTTAAATGCCTATTCAATCGCTAAAATGAAATGGAGGTATATTCCAGATATATACCTCCATTTCACATCTTCTCAACTACTTTCCCTCCCATGAGTGAAACGTCGTTTGCATAACCCTTATATTGGAATATCATTGCATATATTTCCGATCATAGTTTATTATTTACTATAAGAAACTGTTTTTCAAGGCACTGTTTAAAAAAAAAGAAATAAGAATCGTGTAAATAAGCAATAATTCCCACTTAAATATCAGCTGCTTAACATTCTAGAACGTTGAAACAGAAATTTAAACACCAAGAATTTTTGAGTTTACAGACATCTGCAATTACTATTTTATTTTATTTTATTATTATTATTATTTTTTTTTTTTGAAAGCAACTTGTTCTTGGTGACCTGTAATGTTTCTAACTTAACAAGAAAATTCAAATTACATTTTATACTTACCACTGTAACTTCGCCAAGGTAATTCTCACATTCCGAACCCAATGTTATCTTTTTCCACATATCCAACAAAATAAGGAAAGTAAAGTTGTAAATAATTTGTTACGAACATTAAGTAATATTTTATGCACATATTCAACACATGAAAACGACTTTCAGTTATTTATAAACAAAAGTTAAAATTGCATTGCCCTAATCAAATACGAACATTTGAAACCACACGACCTCGCATGTTTAATCGACAACTGCGATAGTCTGGACAGTTAAAATACCGCTAGAGGGAGTGAATTTTGGATTTACGGTAACAAGTTAAAATTCGTGATTTTACTTGATCAGCTAATTGCATAGTCAGTGAAGACGTATGACGTTTCAAACTTATTAATGATGTTAAAATGTAATACTAAAGTAAAGTGAATCTAATTATCAATATGAATATAATGCCGCTTAGCTTTTACAGTAATGTAAACATTAAAGTGCATTGATAAACCAGATACAAAATAAGATGCATCCAACATTCTGATGATTTCGTTCTCCTAAATAAATCTTTTATAAATCCAAGATGCATAACGAAGTCGAGTAATTTCCGTAAGCCATTTTCCAGGCTATAACTCGCATTAGAGATATAACCGAACTGTGATATTACAACCGATAATGTTATATCGAATAGTTGCACCATGAGTACAACTATTAAATACATACCACTTTAACTATTCGAGCGTTTATTTTTTTGGTGATGGGGCTTATTTAAGTTACTAGTTATATTTGATTTACATGACAAAGCCTTCAGTAAATAATTGGGAACTGTTGCCAGTGTTCTATTCTGTGGTTTTTCTAGAAGAAAAAATCGATTTTTGTCGGCGATAAAGACTTCGTATGTGTAAGACTGAATAACTCTAAATCAGCTGAAGTGCATTAGAAAACCACTTTCTTTTTGTTTCTCTGCAGGATTTCAGCACCTTTTTGAATGCGTCAGAGTTCATTTGAAGTTGGAGCATGCTACAGTGAGTGCAATGGAATTATTTCGCTGAAATTCCTCGAAGAGTCGAGCACAACCATTCATTTCCTGAAAAAAAAAAAGAAATGTTAAGAGTAACTTTTAATAAGTTATTTCATTATGCTTCATTTCATTCGCACAAGGACAAGAGATTTTCTGGCAATCTCTTGTCTTTACCAAGGACGAACACTCCTCCACATCCTTCGCCTTCTCTGCTATTAGCTGAATATACCTAAATTCACTCACGAACTATGTTATATATTAATAGTTGAATATTATAACATATAATATTCAACTATTAATTATTATTGAATTATTAATTCAACTATTAAGTTGAATATTACCAATAGTTGAATATTAAAAATATTCAACTATTGGTTCCTTAATTTAGAAAATGATGAACAATTAGAAAAAGAAGGCGTTAATCAGTGATATCCAGGGTCATTTCATATCGATATGTGAATCCAACTGAAACGGGATTCCTATTGCAGAAAATACGTCTTTAAGAATAGTAGAAGAATAGAACAGCTGAAGTTGAATAATTTGTTAAAAATGAGTTACATTATTTTTTAATAAAGTGTTTCTTTGTTGGAAGTTTTTTCCTGTTGGTTAGACTATAATAAATTTACTTTAATCCTTTATCTAAGTGTAAGTAAACAAAGTTTGCGCCTGGAGTCTTCAGGACTGAGGCAACTCGTGGGAAAGGTGGACCAAGCTCTCATCAGTCCTTGTCTTAGTATCTCCAATAATGTAAAGCACATCTTCTTACGGACATGTATAATGCTATGCATTTAAGGGAAGGGCCAATACCCGGACCGATTTCGACCTTTATTGAGGTCTCATCAGTGGGAGCCAGAAACAGAGGTGATGATACCAAGGTGGAAGTAATGGAGAAGTCATATTTCCCTATACGAGTTGCCAAAAGGTGTCTCACCTTATTATTAAATGACTCTGGATTTAGAGAAAGATTTCTCTAAATTTATTAAATTGATTAAAGTTTTTCTTTATACAAAGGCAAATTAAAGAAAAGCAACATGATTAGTCATGATATATTTTAATTCATAATAAAACAAGTTATATTAAAATGGGTTTTGATTAAATTACTTCGTTTTATTTTCTCTCTGGCTATTGTTGAGAAAGTTCTGAAATTTGGATTCATCTGTCTCAATAGAAATTCATTGAGTTGAATTAGTAAATAGGAATTGTTTTTATGAATAAAACTCTGTGGTGAGATCTTAATGATGCTTGTCTATCGGTTGAAAATCCTATATACCGGTCTCATCAATAATACCGCTACTAACACCAGTCTTAGTAGGGGTGTTTTTTTCCAGAATGAGACTAACTTGATTTACATCCCAGATTTACCCAGGTAATAATACAGATTCCTTCATCTTTGGCGCTCCTTAATGCCAAATCCAAATCCAGTAGACATCTGGAGGATAAAATCACTACGATCGTTTCCAATTATGGCTTTTCTCAAACTAACTTCATAATTTCTTTTATTTCATTAGAATTACTTTATATTGATTAACTCAGTGTATATCAAAAAGAGTTCAATCTATATTCCAATAGACCTGGGCAAGTCACATTGGGCATTTTACTATTTTCACGCAACTGCACACAATCGTATTTACTGTATAAAGAAATGTAAAAGTTAGATAAAATGAGATAACGATAAATGAATTTTAGATTGAAGATGAATTTCAGGGCTCATTGCGTGACCGCCACACGGGTTAATCGAAATTCAAATCTCGATTGAAATGGCTTACAAAAAAGGGTATATTTGGTTTCTAGAGATCATAAACATCATCCATACCGAATGATGTTTATTGATTTCCAGATTATATAAAAATAAACAAATAAATAGATTAAAAATATATAAAAATATTTAACCCTGAAAGTCTGTCGTAGGTGGGAGTCACCAAAAAAAATCAGATGGAATCAATATGCCATGAGGTAAAGATCTAACACCTAATACTTTATCTTTACCAATTATGCGCACTGTTCTACTGAAATGGCTTCAATAAAAACAACGCCTTCTTCTCCTCTTTCATTCCATCTACACTGCTTGGAAAGAAGTTAACAGACACCAGTATGAAGAAGAAACAGCCATGGCGCCCACCTTAATAAGATGTAGGACCTTTTGCTGCTATGACTAGGAATACCATGAGACGTACTTTCCACAAGCGTCTGATACCGAACAATGGGAATTTTGGACCATTCTTTCTGTAGGTATGTAATGAGATCCTGGACTGTTGTTGGGCGAACGTCTCTTCACCTCAACCAACGCTCTAGTTCATCCCCCAAATGTTCAATAGGATTGAGATCAGGATTCCGAGAAGGCCACTCAAGTGTGGTGACGTTCATGTCCATGTTCAAATCAAGCAGTTACAACAGTAGCCTTATGACACGGTGCATTGTCTTGCTGAAAGAGAATCAGTTCCGTACAAACGCCACAAAGTATGAAACATTACATTGTCCAGAATGTTCAGATACAATTCGGAGTTCCGGGCACCAATCTGCGCAAACACAGGTCCAAGGCTATACCAGGAAAAACAGGACCATGCCATCATACCACCGCCTCCGAATTTCATAGTTTGGGTTACAAACTCTGGTAGATGTTTAGCGGGCATCTACCACACCCACACCCGTCCATAACACAACTTTCCAAACTCCTACATCCCATTGTACACGCCCTTTGCACCACTGAAGAGCATGTTGGTTCGGGTAATGTGAGACTTGTATACTGTGATCATACCATTAAAATCCATGTTGTAAGCCTCGATTTCTGAATGTTTTGTGCAGATTGGTGCCCGGAACTCCGCATTCAAGGTGTCAGCAGACGAATGGCAGGTTTTGCATATTGCTCTTCGTAGCATCCTACGGTCACGTTCAGTGAGTTCTTCTACCTCAGTATGGTATTACTGATGACTGTTGATCTGGGATGGCCCAATTTGGTAACTGTTTGCCAAACAGATATGTCTGCAATATGGCATCCTGTCATAATACCTCTTTCAAACTCCGTCACTTCTCTTCTCGCAGCCATTTTACCTGGACAACAAGTTGCGCTGACATGGAAGCATCATATTCCTACAATTTATACCGGATACAAACACGTGACTCGTTGCATGGCACGATGCACCTTGCCCATGGGGTTTTCCATTGACTCCTTTCCAAGAGGTGCATATCTATTCTCTATAACAGTCCAATGTTTCCCAAGCACTACAATTTCCAGATAGTTTAAAAACTGCTTCTCTCACACACGGTCCTAGTTCTTGGTACTATTGGTATGCAACACTCCGTGTGTTGGATACATACAGGGTGTTCGGGATAAATTTGACAGTTTCGTAAGGAAAAAGAAAATCTTCTTTGTATCTATTAAATTTAATGAATTGACAAAAAAACATTACAGGCAGAGTTAATTACAATACTATCAACAAGATTTACTCAAAATAACCACCATTAGCATCGATCACAGCTTCAATTCTGCTTCGGAACCTCGAACAAGCTGATGCTACAGTCTCCCTGGGAAGGGCCGCAAAAACTGTTTTAATTTTATCCATTAACTGGGCTTTTGTATTACCGGAAGTGCGATTGGTGTCTTTTTCAACTGCGCCCCATACAAAATAATCCATGGGGTTAAGGTCTGGGGAGTTTGGAGGCCAAACATTTGGACTGGTGAAGTCGTAGAAATTTTCAGACAACCATTTTTGACTTTTCCCAGAGGTGTGGCAAGGGGCCGAATCCTGCTGCCATACATACGGCCTACCATTGGCTACCCTTGTTATCCAGGGCTTGACTACAGTTAGCAACTCCACGAACAAAGCCAGAATTCCAATGCCAGGGTTCTTCAACACCTGTTCCTGCAGATTTGCGAGGAATTCTGCTGTACGAACGCAATCAGATCGTCTGCTAGGGATCTTTCTTCTTGCTACATCCTCGTAGTCACCATTGCAAGTCTCTAGTTCATGCCTGATTGTTTTTACTGTATTCAGGGAGCATTGGGCAGCAGTCGTAATATCCTTATTTTGATGGCGGGCACGAATCATCATGATACAAGTTATTCTCTTCCATGATTCAGGTGGGTTCCAGCTATTCATCCTTTCTGACATCTTGTATATGAATGAAGAAGGGTCCAAACTTTTAAATGAAGAGAAGTGTGTGTTAATACATGTAACTTACGGAAAAATATAATTAATTATAAATATGTCAAATTTATCCCGAACACCCTGTATTGTTCAGTTAAAATAATGACCACCGTAATAAACAATTGATAAATCCCTGTTACTGCCAGAACTGCCGCTAAGCTACGTGGCTGTAAGGATGTTAGCTTTACCAGTACTGATAGTACTGCCCTATCTCTGCAAAGTAATGGAAATTTTATTTGTACCAGAGATTCCTGGTTTGATTGCTGGAATAAATTGGCAACTTGTCTAAAAAAGAAAAAAAAATAATAATAATTGTAAAGGAAAAAAATCCTACTTTAAGAGTGGCTTGTAAACAGTCTCACGTTACAATCAATAAGTTTATTAATGCATCGAACTTAAATGCCTTCAATCACAAACACATTTTTATATTATTTTATGAAACGTTGATCAAGCAGTAGCTATTTCTAAAGAATATTTCAGCTTTGACTTCAGTGCAATTTCGAATAGGATGCTTCAATCCTACCCACATGAATCTCGTTAGATGCAATATGCTAGCATTAAGTCAGGCTGATGTGGGCATTTGTTGGTAAATCGCTTTCACACTTGAGAAAGGTTTGTTTTCCATACGTCGTAATGTTTCATTTGAACAGCCATGTTATTTAAATTGGCAGAAATTGCCTTTTTTTTTTTGAATTTTCACAATTTCCCTCTGTTTTGAAATCATAAACCTAAATGCTGGCTCGGTTTTCTTTTCTTTTTCTTTTATTTATGTATTTGTATCGTGCAATCATTTGGAGCATTCATATTTCAGCCGTTTCGGACCTGAAAGGGTGTGGATTTGAATTCTGTCCAGCATGCGAAGGACTTTTCAGCTGAAGGAGAGTTAGCCGGCCTAAGCAATAGGTCATTTTGCAAACAGACAAACCGGCCAGAAGAACACATATTATACAATATACAGATATAGGATACCCGGAATAAGGATTAACCACCCAATTCCATTGGATTTGGTTTCGAAAAACTGCATGATGTGGCGTAGGCTTACAGGTAACTGTAAAAACTCATAATTAAAAAATCGTAATAACATCTATAAAATGGACAGAGAGACCATTTGCAGTTTCACTGCAAATGGTCTCTCTGTCCATGTTATAGATGTTATTACGATTTTTTAAACTTTCTTTTGTTATGTTTGTACAATTGATGACTAGAAAACATAAATGTCAGTTGTCATACGCGTCAACATTCATTTGGACTTTCCTTCGATCACGCAATGTTAATATAATATGCAGAAAATCTCTCTGAAAAAAAAATGAAATAAAATAAAGTACAAAAAATACAACAATTCAACAATTTGAATTTATTTATTTTTCCTAATATAGCAATTATTCACAAAATGAACTCACCACACCACACAGAAGTTTTTAATTTTAATTACTAAAATAATATTCAAAAAAGAAAAAAAGGAAAAATTAAACAGTTATAAATTGAATTAGAATTAAATTCCAGCTCGGTTACTTTTTTAGACAGAAAAAACGAACAAAGAACTTAAAAGTTATATCGAGAATAAATATAGATAAAAATAAATTTTCTAATGCCTTTTATTCCTCCAAGGTCGTTTTAAGTCCAATTAATTTTATTCATTTATTTATTTATTATTTTTGAAGGTAGGTAAGTAGCTAATTTCCGCCCTTAGCATTCACTGATACCCCAAACTATTCCTATATTAATATTCTAATATATTAATCAATTAATACACTATTTAGCAAGATCAGTCTACATTTCTGAAGGTAATTATCTTAAATTTATAGTTAAAATGATAAATAATATTACTTAATTTTATTTATTCTGCATATTTCATATCTGTGGTGTCTGAAGCTATTAAAACGAAACATATGAAAGGAATTAAAAAAAAAAAAAAACCTCCAAAACAGGGAAGGGTAATAACTCGAAATGCAAGTGCCTCTCTCTCTCTCTCTCTTATCTTATTTATTTCATCCTGTTACTGATGTGCTCCTAATAAATCTGATAGGGTTAAATCTAATGAAAGAAAGTTGACATCCCGTGTTTCTGTGCACAAAGAAGTTTGCTTTCCGATTAACACGATTTCAATGGTTGCTGGCTATTAAGATAGGAGTTATGAGAACTTAATACTCTGTGTGATGTTTAGAAATAATTACGTGACGCTTCCGTCATGTCTTTGGCAAAGTTCACTTTTCCCCAAACCCCTCGTTAAATAAACTGAGAGCAATTTTTAGAACAGCTGAAAGAGCAGCACAAGACGTCTGCAACAGGATGTGCCAGTCAGCAAGATCGAAATGGCCTGAATCTTTACGTAACACTCCTACGTAGCGTTCCTCCAACGTTTCCTAACCTCTGATTTAATCTATCTCTCAGTCTCTCTCTCTCTCTCTCTTTCCCCATTCTTTCCCTCCTTCGTCCCTCCACTCCACTGCAACTTTGGAGTTTTTCTCATTTTTCTCAGGCCACCAATTCTCCCTACCACCACTAACATTCCCTGTTACACAGAAAGTTAAAACAGCGCCAAAAATGTAACTTGGCTACTGTAAGAACACATTCCTAAACAGTGAGCCGTTCGTTAAGCACACTTTAGTTGATTTAAAGCAATCTAGGAACTTTAATTCCACTCAGTATTTTCTGTGTCTAATCGGTTGGCTACGTAACACTTCTATTTTTTACTGATAATCGTGCTTAACGAAAGAAATATTAGGAATTAAAGAAAGCCCTGGAGATAGGAGAAGCTAGATACTGCATATATCTACATGACGATTGAAATGTATACACTGTAAAAAAGCAGGTCCGTAAAGACATCCGTTGAACCTATTTGCGTAGTCTAATATTTGAAACGTATTTCAAATGGCATGCGGTGGTTTGTGAAAAAAGAAACAGTTCTGTAATTGGTCAGGTGGGGTTTTATTGTCTATGAGGCTACTAAATAAAGAAGTTAAGTAATATAGAAAAAAGTAAAAGTAACACGGTTCACTTCGTTGTCTATTAATATTCGCAAAAGAATGAGGGAAAATAATATCGAGTTATACAAGGCTAATACATTATTCCAGCGATGCTCCAGCGCCATTATCCCGTACCTGTAGTGGTTCACAGTAAGATCTACAAAATACTCCTCTACAGCTGCAATAACCTCTTGATTAGAAGAAAAACGCTGACCAGCGAGGAAGAGTTTTAGTTTTGGGAAGAGATAGAAGTCAGATGGAGCCAAATCTGGGGAATAGGGTGGATTCCAACAATTCAGAGTGCAGATCCCTTAATTTTCTCATAGCCAAAACACCTTTGTGGGCAGGTGCATTGTCCTGATGAAAGATGATTTTTTTATTCTGCAAACCTAGTCTTTTCTCACGAATGTTTTCTTCTAGTCTGGTTAAAAGATCGGAATAATATTCTCCGGTTATTGTTTTATCTTTTTTAAGATAATTAATAAACAAAATGCCTTTAGCATCCCAAAACACTGATGCCATGACTTTGCCTTCTTTGGCGCTGAACAACCGGCTTCTGTCTACTGTTTGGAGTCTGATGTTTAATGGCGAATCCAAGTCTCATCCATAGTAATAATCGACGCACAAAATCAGTTTTATTCTTGTTAAAACGCTCCAAGCACTGTTCAGAGATTTTCATTGCGATTGCAGCACCCAGCTTGCACAAAGCTTTTTCATTTGCAATTCTTCATGCAAAATATATCCTACACGTTCTTTTGAAATGCCTATAGTCTCAGCAATTTCACGCACTTTGACTCGACGGTTATCCAAGCACTTGCTGATCAATGATTTCTGGTGTTACACTTTTTGGACGTCCTTTACGTGGATCATCTTCAAGACTGGTACGGCCACGTTTAAACTCGGCAGCCCATTTCTTAATTGTCGAAAACGAAGGAGAAGAGTGCCCATAATCTTTTATGAACTTCGAACTGAATTCATGAACTTTTACGAACTTCAAACGACACTCGATTTTATCCATTTCAAGGGATACAGACAACACTTTTGCTTCAGACAGCTATATATATATAATAAACTACTTGATAGAATGAGTTGCAATTTCACATGGATGCTTAAGACAGATGTACCAAGTTAGAAAAAAAATCTTGCTGATAATATTGCCATCTATGGTCGAGGCCGAGAACTCTTCAGACCACCCACGTATTTTGTTAAATAACGAGTGTGTGTTTCGGCTGAGAGTAGCACACATAACGGTTTTCAGTATATGATTGTACAAACATCACCGTTAGATATAGTAGTTATCCAATAATCCCAAGCCGCAGGAATTAAAAATAGACGTAATCAAATTACCATTTAATAGGATGACGTAGGCTCAGCAGTAGATGTCAGTAGAAAGCACATCATTGGGATATAAGATATCAGAACTGCATATAATAAGCAACATAAATGACGTTTCAGCAAAAAAATAAAATAAACAACAACAACAACAACAACAACAACAACAACAACAATAATAATAATAATAATAATAATAATAATAATAATAATAATCGAACATCGACAGGTTTGGATTATCTATATTGCAGTACCCAGTAATAACAACATTAACAACAAAGAACTAGAAAAAACTACTAAATATCGAGATCTAGCAATCGAAGTTGGCCGACTGTGGCTTAAACACACCAAAGTCATCCCAATAGTTATCGGTGCACTTGGTGAAACTTCAAAGAAGCTATCCAACTATTTACAGCAATGAAGTGACCACATATGACCTACAAAAAACAGCATTACTTGGAACAGTCAATATTTTACGACGTTACCTGAATGACTATTCTTAGATTCTTGGGTAGAATCTGAGTTGTTCTGTATCACCAGTCAAATTTTTATTTATATGACATTTTGTTTTGACTGTGTATCAATTATGTGAATAATTTTTTTAACATTTCATTATGTCTCAGATTAATTACATACATAGATATAGTAATAATTATGTATACACGTGTATAAATATATAATCTTTATAATACATTGCAGTTGTGATACTTGCAAGTTAATAATATTTTTAAATAATAATAATAATTTTTTTATTTATAATTTTTTAATAATAATAATGTTTTCTTAGATTATTTTTCTTGTTACATAGTAAGATTATATTAGTGATATTATCAGATAATAATAATATATTTTTTAATAGTAATAGTAATTTATTGATTGTTAAAATATTGACACATACAATAAACATCTTGAGTGACATTGTAACTTATTATTTTACAGAATTCAGCTCTAAGTGCTGCATTTTCTACATTGATTTCAACTAAAATTTTTAATAGTATTTTTTGCCTCTATATTATGTATTTACAACACATGTTCTTCTAATGTTAACAATGAAGATTCTTCAGAATATTTTATATAATAATTTTTTTAATTATATTGG
Organism: Typopeltis vanoorti; assembly: GCF_054136105.1. NCBI lineage: Eukaryota > Metazoa > Arthropoda > Arachnida > Uropygi > Thelyphonidae > Typopeltis > Typopeltis vanoorti. Next base: position 17,817,879 of record NC_143565.1, on the reverse strand, counting down.
ATTTAAATAGCTGTAAGTTCAAAGTTTATTATGCCAGTAAAAATGCTATTACAACAATAAAGAAATAACTGCAAATAATTTTTTTAAATGTCAAATAATGCTTTATTATCTGTCTAATAAATTATATACGTATACATACAATTTAATTATACATACAATTTATGTAATACATATAATACTCATATTTATATAATACATACAATTTAAGAGATAATACTACAATTTTTTACGTGGTTCAATTCAGATTCTAATTTATCTCATACTTTGTACAATGCGCAAGTCATATACCACAACAATTTGTGTGTTATTAGTAGCAATAACGATTTTTGTAATAGTTTACAACCAGTTATAGTTCAATTACGCAGGATAGATTACACGATTATCTATCTATCTATATAATTTTTTTTTCTGTACAGAATGCTAGGAAAATATCTTATTTAAATTGCATAGGTAATGATATAAACAATGTCGATGTGTCTTACATCTTTTTTCGCATACATATTTACAATGAGTCACTTTTTATTAAATCGATTATGATATTTACTTGTTTCTTTGGGTGGCATTTCTGATTTCTTCCTCGAAGCTTTGAAGAGCTTATCTGAGGAAGATAATAGATGGCGGTGGTTTCGTGGTTTTGTTTCTATACCCGTCGCAAGCCAGGTGTTGATTTTACTGTTTGTAGGTAGGTGCTTAGAATACTGTTACTGCTTGTGCGCGGTTTAACTTTTTTGCAAGTGGAATTGGATTTGGGTATGGTATGGTATGGTATGTTTGCGTCTTTGTAATGGTGTTTTTTTGAAAGGGGTTTGCTATTGTGTGTGTGTGTGTGTGTGTGTGTGTGTGTGTGTGTGTGTGTGTGTGTGTGTGTGTGTGTGTGTGTGTGTGTGTGTGTGTGTGTGTGTGTGTGTGTGTGTGTGTGTGTGTGTGTGTGTGTGTGTGTGTGTGTGTGCGTGTGCGTGTGTGTGTGTGTGTGTGTGTGTGTGTGCGCGCGTGCGTGTGAGTGCGCGCGCGCGAATTTCTCAATCATAAATTTCGTAGCTTCCCAACACAGCAAAAAAAAAAAATACATAATAACCAACTGGTGTCATCCTCAGATAAGCTTACATATAAGCTTCGAGGATGAAAGCAAAGAAATTAGTTCTCATCCAAGATGCATCAAATGTACGTAACCAAATGCATGTAATGTACGTATCACATGAAAACCAATGTATGTAATGTATGTATTATATGTAACCAATGTACGTAATGTAAATATCACGTAAGCAAATGTAAGTAATGTATCATATGTAAACAAATGTATGTAATGTATATAATAATTGTAACAAATATATGTAATGTATATAATAACTGTAACAAATGTATGCAATGTAAAAAAAAAAAATTCTTTTAAATCTAAATCATGAGTTTACACCGTATGTTTATGAGAATAAGGAAACATAATATTTAGATTGCATATGTGTAAATACTGTTGTATAATCACACCTTTTCAAACTTGCAAAAAAAAATAGTAAACTACAACATGTAATATTATACAACTTATGTAACTCTGAACAATATAATTGTAAATTATTATTATGATTGTTATATAAAAATAAAAAAAAAACTGTTATTATCATTACTATTTAAATCTCATTATATGTAGCACAAAGTGCTGAACCTTGTAAAATAATATACTGAATAGATGATCATTGTACATATGTAAATATTTGAAAGAACAAAAAAAAAATATATATATATACAGTATATATAATAGTGGAGATTGAACTGCCCACTGAGTCTCCAAAAGTTAGATAGGGCTAAATGGCCTCGCCTACTCCGCGTATACGGGAATAAAAAGGCGTTAGCTTAGCTGATATATAATATGATTTTGTTTTCCTTCCGTAGTCTATAAAATTTATCATTACTCTTTCATTTATTTATCAACGAAGGAAATTTGATTTCGTTTCTTCTCTTTTTTTTTTTTTTTTGCTTTCATTTTCCTGTCATCCCACCCTTTTTCTTTTAAGTTATACTTATCTGTTACGGCATATTTGTGTTTCCGTAGATGACTTATAACTGCTAAAGTAAAAAATGCAACTGAGATCATTACAAAAAAATAACATTATTATCATTGGATATATAAACTATTACTGCAAAAAAAGGGAGAAGTTAAAAAGAAAGAAACTGCTTAACATTACCTGCTATATGCAAAAAGAGTAAAATACCAATTGCAAAACAATACTTTAATACGCTGAAATTTCCCAGAAAATCATGATGCTCCGAAGTTGTTAACATAATGATACTTCATTGTAATAATAATAAAACAACAATCGATTGTAAACTATTCGTAACAAAATGTAGTACTGTTGTCTAAATACTATGCATGACATTCCCCCACGAGATATGATGATGATTTAACCATTCGGTTGTGTCCGACTCTTGGCGACTTTGTAAGCAAGTGTTATCCATGCTTTTTCAGTTGTTTGATGTTCATGTTGGTATCCGCTTGGATGGTGTTGAGGTGCCTTGTTCTTTGTCGGCCCCTTCTTCTGGTTCCAGTAATCATTTCCAACATCACAGACTTCTCTAGTGGGTTGGTACACGTGACATGGCAAAAGTAAGTTAATCGTTGTCGAGTGACTTTAGCTTCCAGTGATGTCGCTGGTTTTATCAGCTCCAGCACTTCTCTATTTGTCACCCTAGCTGTCCATGGTATTTGTAACCGTGCAAATCAAGCAAATGCAAATGCAAATCCAGCCAAATGCCTAATTCGTCAGCTATATGCCGGTCTCAAGCCCGGATAAATGGGGAGATTTGGGGGAAAGCAAAGGTGAACTACCCTGTATAAAGAATCTCACCAGAACATTTTATGACAAAAGAAATCAACATGCTTCAAATATGATATCAACAGTGAACCCTCCAAGAAATAATATACTGTTTTTTAATAGGATTATTGCAATCATCTTTTATCACAACACACGGGGATTAAAATTATTGTTAAAAATACTGCTCATCATTAATGGGATTCTTTTAAACAAATATTACTTTTTAAAATAATCCCACTAACGATGAGCAATATTTTAACACTCAAATGTTAATAATTAATCTGATATTTCTTATTTAAAATAAGAGATATCAGACTATCAGATAGCTGCACACACACACACACACACACACACACACACACACACACACACACACACACACACACACACACACACACACACACACACACACCACTGGAATTTTGAAGAAAAGCGGAAGCCAGCATGATAAAGTCTGATGCTAGATTCTTCCGGCATGAAGGGAAACATAATTAACCTAAAGTAAATTAGGTTAACCGAAATGCTTTCTCTTTCTAGGTCATCAGAAGAATCTGTGCGGGGAATAAAAAACTTCCTGTTTATAAAATACATTCTGAAACCAATGAACTATCTAAAAAAAGTTCAGAAGCTACTCATTATAATAAGATAAAGAATACATCAATAAATTTAGATATGATCACAAGGAAATTCTTTCACTGTCTTGACAGTGTTTTTATATAATTTAATATTTTACCTTTTGTTCTTATTTTCTATTGGAATACTGATAAATTAATTTCTCTAACCTAGAATCTGTTGAAATTATATAACTGTAATGATATTTATATATATCATTTTGTAATAATGACAATAAATTTTCGGAATGGCTGACCGAGTAGTCAAGGTACTCGCTCTCCAACTAGCAGGCTGTGGTTCGAATTCCACCGTGAGCATGTACGTGTGTTTGTCAATGTACGTAGATGGAAAATGAACCAGTGAAAAACCGCTTCACCGTTTTTTTTAAATGTTATTATTATATTATTAGACTAGAAGTGGCTTGAAAAGCTCCATGTTTGGTTTAGAACAGAGTTCGGGGTGATATGAGAAATAAATTAAAAAATGCAAAACAGTACATAATAAAAAAACTAAATTTCTTAGCCCGCCCACAATACCAAATACATTATAGGTTTGCAGCCTTTCGTGGGTGGGAGTCACTTAAAAAAAAACAAAAAAACTATAATATGATGTGTTATTTTATATAATAATTGTATTATATCAGGATTATGTAATGTCCTCTTCTATTGGTACAACTCTACAGAGGTGATGGAATGCAAAATTGGAAGAATAGTATTCAGTACGTAAGATTCTTTTTGTTTTTTTCATTAAAGAAGCCAGAACTATTCAAGAAGAGATGTTAGCTGTATATGGTGGGATCGTTTGAATATCTGGAATGAGCTCCAAATCATCCGTTAATCTTATAAACTCTGGAGATATCAACAGAATTTGAACAGAATCTTGAAGAGCAAGTATTACATTCGGTGAGTGTCTGTGATATAATTCATAATTATTTTCACTCACAGAAAGTGTTAGTGTGGTGGATTCCTCGTTTTCTGACACCTTTCCAAAAGGTTTAAAGAGAGATTGTTCAGCCCAGCTATTCACTGTGAGCTTCAACTATGAAATATTGCTACATCCTTCCTATTCATTAAACTTGGCACTGTCTGACTTTAGCCTCTTTCAAACACTTAACTGTTCATTCCAAAGAAAGGGTTTTCGTGAAGATAATGTGACGTTCATTTTAGAAACAGTCACAGTTCACACAGAAAACTAGAAATGTGAACTGTGGCTTTTTCACTAAATGATATATAACATAATTCTAAATAGCATCGCGGAAACATTAGGAGGAAGTAGTATTTTATTTCCGGGGACAATGGGTATCACACATATTATCTTTAGATAATAGATTTAGGAAAATGCATTCCTAAATCTGATTCCTTCAGATTTGGGAATGTATTTCCATGAGATTTAGGTTTATTGAGGCAGTTGTTATTTTATCCACTGACATGGATGGTACATACGTTTTCCCCTCGAGTTTCTATTCCTTTTGTTAATATCAAAAAAGCTGTGAACATCAGGAAAACTGTGTATTTCTAACCGTAAGAGTAATAAGTTCACCAGACTTACGCCTGATCAGCAGTTAGTGTTTCCATTAGTTCATTGTATTCATTTGACTCTGGTAATTTTTGATGACTACTCGTGTATCATATGATGAGCTGAACTCGTTCGAATTAGCAAACAATTATGAATACGACGGTGTTTAGAATTATCGTCCAGGCAGCTAAGGACCATGTGACATCAGTTATCAACTGCATGTATTCTCAAATGATTTATATTTCTGTGAGGGGGGGGGGTAAATGTAGTTACGAATTAAAAAAGATTTTTCCACTTCTGTTTATGACTAGTTAGGTTACGTTAAAAGGTCTAGAAAATGTTTGCTGTGCAAAGATTTTATTGCCATTGTCGAGATTTGCTCTTAACTATACTATTTCATTGATGAAATGATTGCAAAATATCCGAGCGATGGTTTGATTTAGAGAACATTGTGATCTTCTTAGGCGTGTACTGAAATTTACAAATGTATATACTTTCCTCTTCTGGTACTCAACCAGTGTACCAGAGGGGAAACAGTATATACATTTTAAAATACCAACTAATAACACGACAGTTAGCATTGTTTATTAATCACACACAAGCCATAACATATAACCATGTCTAATAACTCAAAATAGAAAAAGAAAGTATTGGCTAATTACAAAAAAAGGATGACACACACACACACACACACACGCACGCACGCACGCACAACATTTTTTACTCTTAATAAAATCATACTGTTTCAATTACAAATGATGTAAGGACACAAATGACCTTAGAAAAATAACGGATCTGAATATGTAGTTTTGCTGCTTTATTTTTCTAAGTACTATGATGCCGATAATGGTGATAATTATTACTGCATTAAAATACAATTAAAATGTTATCTTTGTGGCAAAATGTACTCGACGCATTAATCTGTATTCTACAGTAGCACGATTAAAAGTGCACGTAGCGCCATCATATTGCAAACTACTGAAGAAGACAAACACTAGTGTTGGCCCAGAACGTGAAAGGAGAGCCAAATATGCAGTGTGCCACTGTACCAGTGATGCACATAACTTTAATAAGAGCTCCTATCCTTTTCTTGCACGGACGAACGCCAGTTTGGCACAATGAGCTCTGCTCCCTAGTACTGACCCGGTGCTATTTTAGTCCCATTAGCTGATTCAAGCGCCTTGCTCCCATCCAGGAAGCTTTGCTGCGCACGCTGTTGACTGAACAGTTATCACCGTTCTATATATTCCGCCATTCCAAGCTTCAGGCCTTTTACCCGTGAGTTGCCTTTTTTGGTCACCTTTAGGGTGCTACAAGATCGGCTCTTCAGTAAATGGATTCGCCTGTTTCTTCTGTGTCGTCGTGCGATGCACCTCGTTCCGTAAGAGGACGAAACTGGTTTAGGTTGAAATCAAACAATGTAATGTAGTCCTCAAAGTGTGTGAATGGTACGAGAGAACAGCGAATAAGGGCAGTGCACTGTGTGCTAGCCAATATTGCATGGGGGAAGGCAGCTGTTAAAATGAATTTAGTTTAATCAACGAATCCAACTAAGAAAAATTATTTGTACTGCGTTAAACTTGCATAAATTTCTGAATGATTTTTAAAGCTTTTTTTTTTTTTTTTTTGCTTGCTTGCCTTTTTATGATTATATCATAAATGCGATGCCAACTTTTGAGACAAGGATGTGTCCTTAAATGGTGTCACAGTATTTTGTTGTTTACTGTTCATCCCAGCCACAGAACTTCAGACGTTTCTTAATCTCTATGACATAATTTCTTTTATAAATAAGAAAGGCGAATTTTATCTAAACAAATATGTTTTTAGGTTTACTGAGATATAACTGTGCTTTATCGATTCTATATAAGTTACACGTAGACAAAGTTAAAAATTATTTAATCAAAATAGATTAGCTATAAATAATATTTGTAGCTAATCTTAATTAAATAGTTTTTCAACTGTATCTATTATCTATGTGTGTTTTTTTTTTTTTTACTTGTGAATTTCCCGATAGATTTTATTTAAATTTTGGCTTCCAGTTAATTAAGTAAAAGTGATATTAGTTCGGTAAACATATCTGCAATGCGTTGCTCTTCTCATCAGATAAATTCAAATTCTTTTTAAAAAAATTCCTTGTAGTATCTCATCATTATATACAGATTTTTCCAACATTCAATGTCACACAATATCAGATTTTCTGCAGTTCTCTACTGAGGGATCAGCTTTTTTAAAAATAAAAAAAAAATTATATAACGCCCACCCATGAAAGGCTGTAAATCTATATTATATTAGAAACCACAGGTCCGCTAAAGATTTTTTTTTTCATTTTATTTTATTTTCTATTTATTGTATTTTTAGATGTATAGTTTTAGTTTCCGTCTTACAACAAATTTCTTCTAATGTCATAATCATGACATTAGAAGAAATTTGTTGTATCTTCAGATTTTACTTATGAAAAATACATAACTTTCAAACACGAACCCCAGTGATGGTATTCTGGATTTCTGCTAGTCTCTGTTGAGACCAACAGTTCATAACAGCTGTCATTTCAGTATCTGCTGAGTACCGAAGCAATTTGTACCGCAAATATGTATTTTCGTCATCTATCACAAAATCTGTTAACATTTAATGAACAAAAACTGTTCTGCTTACTTAGCATTGTACGTTTGTTAATTGCGTATTCTTCTAGCTGATTTGTGGGATGCAAACTATAGTTTACGGAAGGAAAAGCCCTTTCACCTCCGTATAAGACTAACTTCAGTTGACCATATTTCAAATCAGAAAAGCGAAATATAGCGACAAAAAAGAGGGGAGAATTCGAAGTTAGAAAGTATTTAAATATACTACACATTTCTCTTTTTATAGAAAATTTGTATTGCGTAGTTTCTTATAAAGGATCACACAGTTTAATTTCTGCATTTAAAAAAAAGAGAGAGAAATGCCTGAGAAATGCTGGACTGGTTGGCTGAGTAGTTTAACGTACCTTCTCTCCAACCGGCTTTGGGTTCGAATCCTGCTTTGGACATAGATGTTTGTGATTGTCTTTGGGTGGGAAATGAATTTCACTGGCGGGTTTATTGGAGGTCTGAAGTGCCTTGAAAGGTTCCATACTCGATAATTTTTTTTTAAAAAAACTTAGTCCAGTATAGCTTTACAACTTTTCTTGAGTGAGAATCACACATTTAAAAAACAATAACATTTAAACTGTTTCAGAGACGTGCTGATCTTTTGGCGAGCTAGATAACATTATAAATTCATTCAACCCTTCTTTTTCTTCTTCTTCCCATAATCCACAATAGGACCGTTGAACAGATATCAGGAATTATTCCCACAGGAATATTCCAATCAGTCCTTGATTGGAAGATTTTTATGATTTCTTGTAAAAATTTATCACTCAAATAAATATTAACTATATAATGCAAAGCATACAGCACCATCGTCTAAACATTAATATGATGGGCTCTAATTAGAGCAACACAAGACAACAAGAGATGCATAATACCATCCACCGAGATCTCATAAACGAATATACCAACCTACCAACAATGAAATATGAGATATTACAAATTCATTTCAATTTATCCATAATGGTACATAATGTTTTCCAACTTGAATCGAAACTATATCCTTTCTACCAAATTCATCAAACTGTGTAAGAGGGAGAAAACCAAACATGCTGTGAATAGCTAGGAAGACGTTTGTTTATCAGTTTTGCTGGTGAAAAACACATGCTGATAAGATTAAAAAAAAATTAAAAAATACGGCGCATATACTGCATTTTCTTTAAGAATGACTATGTATTAACAGCGACATCAATGATACAACTTATTAATCAATTTATGCAATAATCGGGTAAGGTAAACGAGTATTCTGTTATATATTATTTATGATATCTTCAAGACTCTGACTCAGATAAGTTGAGATTAAATATGCTTTAAGTTTTTACATGTGGCCTTAGGAGTTACCTACCATTTATGGAAATTTAGGCATTCAAACTTGGGGTAGTGGTTTTGCCATCACAAAACTAATATTTATTTGTTTATCCAATACCATCTGGAGGTGCAGTGTTAACTTCCACGGTCTCTCCATTGTTCACGTTTTTATTTATTTATTTATTTATATTTTATTTTATTTTATTTTAGAGACATGTCTTATAAATTCAAGGAGCTACAGGAGCTCATCTAGAAGAAGCTTTTACAAACATCCTTCGGCGGAATCCGAGCTTACAACCTAACCTATTGGTCGGAGATTGAGTATGCTATCCATTCGGCCAAACTAGCCCGGCTGCATGTACAAATTATTCCGCAAGGAATAATTCGCACCTTAAGGAATTCCCATAAGAATTAATCATGTAAACTCAGCTATGGTGAATATGACAGTCAGGATCATTCGATTAGAGCATAACCATAGATGTTCGCATAATTTCTTGCTTTACCACAAACAATAATTACTGGTAATAAATTTCAATGATTTATTTTTTGTGGCATTACATTAATCACTCTAATCAGTGAGTAATTTAATGCCACTTATTTATTTATTATTTTATTTATTTTTAATGAACCAGTAGAATCGATCTCAATAGACAATGACCATGGAAATGTATCAGGCTTTCTTTGCGGTATAAGCTAAATGTTTAGGCGATGGCCAGCGGAATATTCCACTGGTTATTATATATATATATATTATATATTATATATATATAATATATATATAATAACCACTGGTTATTATATATATATATATATATATATATATATATATATATATATATATATATATATATATATATATATATATATATATATATATATATATATTAAATATAATATAATTATATAATTAAATATAATAATTATATAATAATTATTATTATATATTTATTATATTATAATATTTATAAATTATAATATTATTATATTATAATAATAAAAATATAATAATAAATATAATAAATAAATATAATAATTAAATATAATATAATATAATTAAATATATATATATATATATATATATATATATATACTCAGATTTTTCATCCCTCAAAACAGACAAACTATCCCCGTGAAGACACACACATCTACAGACATAAATACATTTCCCTCCAACGTCAGCCTCTGCGACTAGTCGGTTAGGATCGCGTAAAAGACCGATCCCAAATAGATGGGAAATGGCAAAAATTAATAAAATCAAAAGAAAGCAGAAAGAACAAATCAATTGAAGTTATCTGTTCTTTTGATTAACTGCACGTAATAAAGTAAACAAATCTTTTGCTATATGTTTACATCAGATTCAAGATAACTTTCATTCTGAGTTTTATTTATTTTTTATTTTTTAAACGCATAATGGAAGAAATGGAAAATGGAAGAAGATAACTTGAGCATTTCACCATCATATGCGATGTGCAGTCAGAAATTAAGATTTATCACCCAAAGAGGAAGATAAGTAGACCATACGAGAGAAGAGTACCTTTCTATACCATATTCGATTAACAAACTCTGGAATATCAAGCAGAATTATTTGAGTTAGTCTGGTGTCCAAAGATAGACAGAAAAGAGGAGATACAACTTCTTATTAAGCAACAGTGACAAAACCATAATGACAACCATCAGCAACTTATTCTTATTTTATTATTATTTTTTTACTTTAAATGAAGTGCTAATAATTACACCTCCATTTTTCGATATTGGCAAAATATGGGCAAGTCAAATCATATACAAAAATAGTAAAAAAATAAAGAAATCTTTTGCTATATTTTTACATCAGATTCAAGATGACTTTCATTCTGAGGTTTTATTTATTTATTTATTTTTTAAACCTATAATGAAAGAAAATTAGGACAGAGACTTTAGAGAAATATCACAGCAAGATGATATCACAGTATTACCAGTATTATTCCAATCGGAAATTTCTGATTTAAATGATTAAGATTCTTGTTTTCTTTCCAGTGTATCAATGGAGACATGGATAAGGTAGATTCAGAACGATAAATAACTTTGTAAGTGTACTAAAAGAAGCTGAAGAAAATAAAATACTTATATTCGGTCAAGTTCCATTATATTGTCGTGCAACTAGATTTCTTAGATTCGTAACATGCGGCGCGCGTGTGTGTGAACAGATGTAAAATTATAAAAAAATAAATAAATAAATAACTCTTAGATACATTTCAAATATGAATTTTTCGAAATATTTAACATTTTGCTCTTTTCTTCTTACTTGACACATCTCCGAAGAATGCTACTACACAATACTGTGTGACTAGACAGATGATCGCAGTAGCTTTATTACGTGCTCTTTAGATTAATACTATATGAGGGATTCAAAAAACCAAAGGCATCAAAGTTATACACTTATCTTTAAACTGGATGACTTTAAATCAACGAGCATCATTAACGAGTTTGCAAAAAACGAACTATGTGTCATAATGAAAATCATAACAACCATCAGCGAGTGAAGAATGTCTGTCAATAGTACCTAAACATGATTGACGAGATAATAATCTCAGTTGCTATAAATAAGAACAATTTTTATATAATTGATTGTGATTTCGAGAGAAATCGGGCCTTTCGTGAAGAGTATGTTGCAAAATTCAACAATTACTCCAAGGACTGTAAGTAATAACCATTTTACCTCTTCATCCATCCATCCTGCATTTTATCTCACTTTTCTTATTATTAGTTTTTTACCTCTTGATGGATTTCTGTGTTATTTTTATTTCCGTGCAGAACGTCTTTAGCTTATGAACGTCTGGTATTCAGGCCTGGGTCTGAATCCTCTCTAGGACGCAAAAACCCTTTAATAACGGCTTTACAGCTGAAAATGAATTAGTCGATCTCATACGGAGATGGCAGAAAATCCCTGTATTTATAGTTTTGGTTGCTTCGGCCTTAATTCCAAACAGCAGCATCTTTCAACATAACTAGAATTCAGTATAATCTTGACCTTTATTATTTTCTTTTGACAACACACTTGACGAATTTGCAAATATTTCAAAATGGAGTGACCAGTGATGATATTTCTATCTGTTTTGCCTTCTGTTCCTAGTTGGTTCTTCTTTGTTCTTCTGTAACCATTATTTAATTTTCTTTATATTAGTCTTGCTGGAAATCTTTACAATTTTTAAGGATAACAAAAAATTATTCTTTTACATGTGCTTTTTTTTTAGGTTTGGAATCTATTCTTAAAATAAAAAAAAACGACTATGAAGACGAATGATGAACAAGAACATAGATCAAAATAATATAAATATAAATATTTCATTGCACAAAACATGGAAACTCCAGCCAAAAGAACAAACACTAAACAGTAAGAATAAGAAAAGGTCAAGTAAAATGATGCATGAGTGGGGATATTGAATGACTACGCTTTTAATAATCACAACTTAATGTGTTAATATTATACTAAAAGTTTTCATTAACAATTCATGTTAATGAGTAGTATACTGAAATGACTATCATTATGAACTTACATTATAGTATTTATTTATTTATCTTTGAATGAACACCTAAATTCCGTAGAAACATGATTATCGAAGCCTAAACTCTCTCTCTCTCTCTTGAAAGTGACGCATTTCCCCGTTCAGCAATTAAATGTATTTCTGCAGAAATGGTTTTTGCTTCCTAGAAAGAAAACGAATGCTTTTATTATTTTTGAAAAAAGAAACTGAAAAGCTAGCGCAATCAGTAGCGAAGATGATCTTTGGGTAGATAGGCCAGGGTTCGAATATTGATTACTAAGGAAGGGAGGAAAATTTATAAGATCTTTTCAATTGATAATGAATTAGCCAGTTTGTGGTTAATTCATTATCAATTGAAAAGATAATGAATTAACCAGGTTGCAGAGCTTCTTTCCTGAAAAACAGACAAACCAGGCAGCGCATACAAGCAATAGCATACGCGCTTACCTTATCATTACCACTTAACAGTATGGCAAGTTAATTGGCTACGACATGCTTTTGGGCCTAATGCGTAAATGATGAGAGAAAAAAAAAGAAAAGAAAATTGCATTCGGTTCAGTTAAAATTCTGACTTAATATATAGGCACGATGCAGATTTGCAGTTTTACTTAAGATTAGCTTTTACAAATATTTCTATGTAGTATCAACAGTACCGTAAATGAAATAAACAAGGATTTTTATGGTGTAATATGGGATGAGTTTTAAAAAAAGATTGCTCAGAACTATGATGCAAGTGAGGCTGATGGATGACACTGCACCATCTGCCAGTCAATGACATGTGATTTGCCAGAAGTGATCCTAGAGTATAATCGCTTGGTGTCATTCATTACATTAAAGGTGAAGGAATATTCACAAATAAAGAAACAACCATTTGAAAGGTGACATGAACTGCCATATTTCCCCAAAATATATTCCAAACAGACCGAGCCGCTCAGTTGGGATGCAAGTTCGTTTTGGCATATTGCCAACGTTTCTGTACCGTCACCCATTACGTCTTTCATCAGTTCTGTAACCTACCTTCCTCTTCCCTGCTCATCTTCTCAAAATTCTTTTGCTGACTCCGTCTTTCCGTACCGGCGATGTAACGAAAGCTGTTTATGAATAGCCCTTATTATGATATTTTTTGAATGAATATCTAAATGTGGTCGAAACATGTTTACAGCCTTCATGGTAATATACTCCGTCCCTCTTTTCTTTTGTTGCCTATGTTTATTAAAAAAAACATTACTAGCAGTGTTATTAATCGGTTTTTTATCAAATAGTATACTGCTTAATAAATTACAGACATGTTAACTAAAAAGGTGATAATGGTTACTCATCAATATTTAACATTGCATCAATTCCCATATATAGAACTAATGTACTACAGGTTGGCCAAACAACCTCTCGTGTATGGGCCCAAAACACACACGCACACACACACACACACACGCACACACACACACACACACACACACACACACACACACACACACACACACACACACACACACACACACACACACACACACACACACACACACACACACACACACACACACACAATCAGCGTTAATATAAAGTTTTTTATTCATCTATCTTTAAACTGGATTATTTCGTTCTTAACAGAATAGGAATACCAATGAGACATCTATTTATTATTATTATTATTATTATTATTATTATTATTATTATTATTATTATTATTATTATAGTATCGGAAGTGAAAATGTGAATGAAATGAGTCAAACAAGAGTTTGACAAAATTAAATATTCCCAATTCTAATGGCTGGATTAAAATTGCTCGACATCAGTCATTTCTAGATAAAACAAGCAAGAAAAAAAATTTTACACTTTACAAATTAGGAACAGTCGGTTTATTTTGTGGATAAGAAGCCTATACTTAGCTTCTTGTGAATTCGTATTCCTAATCCTAATCCTGTGGCTTCCTCTCTTTAAGAGGGTTGCAACTGATTACTTACGCTAGGTGGTTTCCCGTTACCTTCCTTGCCATAAATATTTATGACTATAGCATTGTATGTTCACGAGACCGGTTTGCCTGTTTTGAGGAATGAAAAACTCTCCACCTCCGTATGAGACTGGTTAACTCGCCTTTAGTCGAAAGAAACTAAATAAAGGTTCCTCATGGACGGGAATCGAATCCAGGTCTTTCCGACCAAAGGGCTTCGGCTATACTGACTGTGACAGAGTCGCGAATTCGTATTACACTATAAAAATGAAATCCACTTCATAGTCCTTCATCACTTACCCAGACTTAAGAAAACAAATAATGGACATTAATTTGGTTAATTTCTGCTATCACAATGTGAATTTTCCATTGGGATTGAAAATGTGATATTTTTTGCTCTAACTGATAGGCTTAATTAATATCCAGCGGGGGGAAAAAAGTAACAAATTGAATAAAAAAGAAAGGAATATTACTTTTCTTTCCTTTGTTGCAAAAGAAGTTTTTAAAAATTTCTTCATAAAACACTATTTTATACAGCATTATTATCTGTTTTAGAATAGAACTCCTCGATGCAGAAATTAATAAGAAAATTATTACAAAATCAATGGAGTTGAAAGAGTTTTAGTAAATAATGAAATTTTATTTTTTCCACATTCAGATGAATGACAATTAATTCAATGGTGGTAATTTTAAATTTAATGCTCCTAAATAATTAAACTAAACATATCATACACATAATCATAATGTGTATGATTATGTGTATATAAAGCGGGGAAAAATTATCAGGAGATTATCATCCAAGCAGACATTTGGTAAAGGAATCAAACCAATAATTAAGGGATTGTTTTCATGTTAATGATCTCGACAGCACGAATCAAAGTAAATATAATTAATTTTTTTCTAGAGCCTACTTTCTGAATGCCGGATTACATAGAGCTAATTTTAGATTTGAGAGATAATTCGCCAGTAATAACAGAAAATCAATAGATTAATTAATGACACTCTCTCATCTCACATGCAAAATCTCAGAGTTATGTCATTTCTTAGAGAGTTGTTAACGTATGAAGTTTCCATACTTCAATGAATATTATTAATCTAAATAAGCATCTACAACACTACCCTACCATTTTATTCTTTATCTCTTAAATCATAGCATTCAGTCATTCATTCTGTTTATGGATATGAGGAACGCAACACAACACCGTTTCAGCCGAGGATGAATAAATTGGTCTCAAATCCTACCTACACTACAGGAAGAGGGGGGGGGGGAACAGTTTCTCCCGGAAACTTGAGTTTTTTCCTCTCTTGAAGGAGATATAAGCCGGTCTGAGAATGCTCAAACTGACAGACAACATGCTGATTTATTGAAGATGATTGTAAAATAAACAAATCTTTATTTTTGAGTATTTCTTAATCATTCAATTTCTGCATATGCAAATCCAATGTTCTCTTCTTTCTTTTACGTATTAGGCTTAGTGGCCTGTTACGAAGCTGTCCTTAGCCCTTCCAATTCGTACGCGTCCCGAGGATAAAGTGGTTAGCCCTATGCTCCGGGTGTGTCCTATGTCGGTAGATGTGTGTGTTCATGGGACCGGTTTGCCTGTTCTGAGGGACGAAAAACCCGAGTTTCAGGGTGAAAAAAACCCTACCTCCGTATGAGACCGGTTAACTCGCCTTTCGTCGAAGGAGACCAAATAAAGGTTTTTCACGTCACTGACGGGAATCGAACCTAAGTCTTTCCGACCAAAGGGCTTCGTCTATACCGACTGAGCTACAGTGGCTCTGCAAATCCAATGTTAATAGCATTTATAATTTTTTTCTACTCTCCAAAAAAATCACGTTACTAGTATGCCATGGGTTCTATAGTTCATACATATATATATAAACAAATATCCTTGCAGAAATTTAAATAAGAAATACATGTAACCTGACTAATAGATTAACTGGGCTGTTTATTCGTTAAGCAAACATGAATGCTGACATAAGGAAAATAAAATCTTCTTAAAACCCAATACTCTTAAGCATATTCATGTATACAAAAAGCGAGAAAGAAAGATGGAGGCCTTAATGAGTAGTTTAGAATTTTTTTCCTTACAGTACGTTTATACGTGCTTATAAGTTTCAGCTTTCTAATTCGTTTCTGTCTTCATCTATAACAGCAGCAGGAAGCGTTTTAAAAATAATGAACAAAAAAGACAGCAGAGAGAGGAGAGAGCACTATAGTCTCAGTCCTTCATGGGTGCATAACTTCCCCATTCTGCCTGACTAGAGACATAACGTGACGTTCTAAAATTAAAATCCCACCGGAAAAATGACACCAGCACTCCTACTCACCAAAAATATCCCATACTTGCGTCAGCATTAGTGCCACTACGACGAACAACAAGCGTTAAAAGTAAAGCATGGGGAATTTAAAGGGGAAGGGTAGAGACAGACAAATAGAAAGAAGAATGGATGAAAAAGACGAAAATATGCATTTATGTAAATGCTTACAGAAAACAAAATTTCTTGAACTTTGTTATATTACTGATGTATCGCAGTTTTTTAGAACAACGAACCGATTACAGATTATAGTTCCTCCTCGTTTCTTTGACCTCCAAGAAAGTTTAATCAGCACCTCGGAAGACGACTTGCTGCTAACCTTCATGCAACAACTTCAGACATTTCGGCTATTTTTACAACTCTTTTATAAAACAGACTTCTTGGCTAGTTACCAAATGAGCAGCTCCTACGCTTCATCATTTGCGATAACGTTGAATAAGGTCTTTCTTAGCCTGTCTTTTACCGTCGTGTAAATGGATCATAAGATTTATACATTAGGAGTGGAAGTTAAAAGGTATTTTAATATCATGGGCCATTCCACATATATATTCTACCGTAAGGAGAATATCGCTATCAACGTCTTAAAGGAACAATATTACCTTTACTGCACATGCACACAAGAGAAAAATTCTGGCTCAGTGAATGTATTATCACCTTAACCTAAGAAACTTCCATACCGACAACTCTTTTAAAGTTTAACTATCCATTTTTTGCATTCCACACACATACATGAAAGGATATATACTAGGCTTTAAGTTCGGAATCGAAATATGCCAGTTTGAACATTCGTATTTTTAGAATCCAACTTAACTCTAAACAATATGCTACAAACAGTTCGAATATGAAAATTTGGACTATAATTTTGTGGAGGAAAATGCTCTATACCAAAAGCAACTAAATATTCATTAAATAAATAACAAATTGCATTCTTACGAGAAATGATATATTATTTATTAGTGAGAACGAAATAGTAACGATATCTATCCTTAAAAAAGACAGTATATAATATTCCAGTCGGATTATTTAGGTCGTATGTCTTGCAATGCCATTGGCTGAGACAACCGTTGGTTGTTCATACTGGGACGCCATCTTTGGTTGCTCAGTGGACTAAACAGATAAGTCATAGACACCGAGGATTAAGAGCCAATTGTGGTACCAGTAAACAGAGTTCTGCTTCTTGAAATTTCGAGGTTACATGGTGCCGCAAATACACGTCCGTGCTTTCAGGACGACTCACTCTCATAACACCCCCACCGTTTTAAAAGCGATGACTGCAAATAGTTCAAGTTCCAAGGTTCTAAGTTAGCAAACTATGTTAAACATATTTCATAAACTGCATATCATTTACGCCTGAAGAGCAAACAGTGGCCTCGAAACAGTTCAATAAAAATGTTGTAAGTGACAAATAAGCCTATGTCATATTTGTCTTGAAGAAAATTTTCTGTTTCACTTCCCAGTACCATATGTAAAGCGAAACTCAGGTATTTTGGAATAACTGACTTGTTAGTCAGTTATTTCAGAATAGATTTCATTGGTTAGATGTCTCCTAAGAAAATGGATGATAACATTAACTTCATGATATGGGAAATAGTTCTTTAAATAACATAAAAGTAAAAAAAATAGTCAAGATTATTCTACCTTCCTTTTTTTTTAGTTTTTGAAACAAGACAGAAATCGAATGTGCAGCGGAGTAGCTGACCCTATTATCATGTTCAGCAAAATAAAGTACACAAAGTTTCGATAATAATCGAGTTATATATTATTTAAAGGCTCCACAAATCAAAAATATAATACACACAATTTAGAATTTATTTATCAGTTACCCAAATGACATTTTTCTGCTCTTAGAAAATGAAATAAATAAATAAATATTGACTTGGCAAATATCATCGGTCATAGCCTGTTCAGTCCTGTTCGCTGATTCGATAGTTATCATAATCACTGCAAGTACATCACTTTTAACCTATTCATAAGAGACCTTTTAGGTAATATCCAATAATATTTGGCAAAGTGCAGATGTTCCTGTATGACACCATAAAACTTATTAAAGAAGAGCGCGATGATTACAATTATATACAAAAGCATGATAATACTCGTATATAGAGTCCACAAAACTTAACGCTGTGTGCTGGCTTAATGTAACCCTGAAACAGCCGCGTTGCTAAGTTTCATTTACTGTATCTGTGTTAATTATATATTTATGAGTTGTACTCAAATTAGGATTAAGAACAAAATATTAAAATGAAACAGCTTTAAAATTGCAATTTAATCAGACTGATGAAATCAACAGTCTGGGATTGTTGTTTCTTGATGAAAGAATAAGATATACTCATAACTGTTGCAATGACGGTCTTCAGATTGAGGGAAGAATCTTCTCCTTGAGGGATTATGTAGTAAAGGAGAGCTGAGCTCCTAATATGATGAAATTACTTTATCGCCATCCGGTTTCCATTTTCAACTTTGCGGATTTCGAACTGAATATCACACCTTGGGATCACAGACGATAGGATGCGTGCTTCTTGTTTCGTAAAGATCTAGATTTGAATCCAGTTAAGAACTAGGTAACTTTTTCAACTAAAATGGACTTACTAGTCCCAGGCAAAAGTGGCAAGATATTTCCCTTTATAAACAAGAAGGCCTGGAACATGCAGTCGAGAGAGAGATATAACACATGTGCCTCATTACTTCAGGTGCCTAGCCAATTATGTAACTATATGACTACAACTGATATAGCTGAATAGCACAAGAAGAAAAAGTATTGTGTCATGGTTCCCAGATCCGCTTTCTACAACAAAGAGACAGTCAAATTACTGCTGACAGTGAAAACAGAATTAGTTTCTTCATATGTGCCAACAAGAAGATTAGCAAGATAGACAGAGAGTATTCTGTTGTTAAAATGCACACCATCAATGAAACTGTAGTACACACGAATGGTATTTCTTTAACCTAAAACAGGATAGTCTGAGCTATGAGTGGAAAAAAAGGTTCTAAAAGTGTACATCTAACAATAGCAGCAATTAACTAGCTAAACACAAAAGGTTCAATGATGGGAAAAAAAGCTTCTGTTTCTGACCTGTGTTGTCTACAAAAGTGCCAACCAGGCTGAATATTTGGGCGAGGTTCCAGGGTTTTGGACTACTGTCTATTACAGAGGTTAACTACACCACCGACCTAATAGAAGTCGGTGCGCATGCAAGAAAACAAATAGTTGCTGTAAAGTTGGTATGCCTGCAAGAAAATAAATGTTGCTTCGTTTTATTTTTAAGACGCTCAACCCTAACAACAGCAAGAGAAACAAAGAAACACATTTAGCCAAGTGCATCTCAACGTGCTAGATGAACAGTGGGATGCAAAGTACTTCCGCGTTTAGTTTAAACAGACATTCTACTGACCAGGGCAACAAACGTGATGTGATTGAACTTCGATCTTTGAAATGTTCAGAGATATGAAGGTTCAGGTTAGTAATTATTAAATTAATGATATTGCTTAGCTTAAAATCTTGTGTAAAAGTGAACGTTACTCGGAGGAATGTCTTCTTAATTTATTTCTTAACTTTTGAGAGATTCCTCAGATTATTAATTTTCTGTAACGATAATAATTCACTTCTGCATTGTAGTCCTCCTCCTCTGCACAATACTTCCTTAATATACTGTAATTAGCACTTTTTTTTAACCAAAATGAAGTCTTGTAATCCAATTGATTGCTAATTCGTCTCGCATATTTAATTGGTAAAAAAATGTATATCGACTCAACACTCATGTTTTAATTTAACAAATGCATGTGTTTATACAAGATATTTCACACTAATTCATACAATGCATTCCAATAGGTTTTAGTTTTCATTTCATATGTGGGCTATTTTTCATTGCAATCGTTCTGAAATAAAAAAATACGTGTTTTGTTTTTTTGTTTTTGAATTTGATTAATTCAAACCTTTACCACTTATCATTCACAAAGACTAGTTACCGTCAAGAGTTATCCCCATTAAGGAAAAAATCTACCATCTATGAGCGAATTATATAAAATACGAATAAATCGTTTAAAGATGTGCCGCGTATCTTTACCAAATGATATATATAAATAAATGTAAGTAAATATTTATTATTGAGGTAAATACATAGTAGAAGCATTCTATGCTGACAGTGTGACAAGAGTGGAACTAATGGAATTTGGCCAAATAAACTTGGCAAAAAGCAGCATTTCTCAGAAAACTGAGGCAACTAAACCCAGATTACCTTGACCCTGTAAAGCATAAGACCCTCCGTTCATTTAATTCGTAATTTAATTTTAATTTATGAAGATTCTTAAGATATGATTTTCGTAACCGGATGGATACATGTTTCAAATAGTTTACGTACACGAAGAACTCTCGCGCGCACACACAGACACAGATGTACAACTTGAAAATCCTCCAGCTATATAAGTGTCAGCTGTATGGCTCTAGTAGGTTTTGGAGAGGTCATATCAGGCGAATCCTACCTCAGGTATGGTGGTTACATAGTGTAATAAAAATAAGCAATCACACTGTATTGAACAAAGTACAAAAAACTGCTCCCTCTCCCTATCATTAATCACACGGAGAATATGTTCCTGTTGAAGATACATGAGAGATCAAATTGCATAAAATGGTAGGGCATTCAAATATTCATGTATCACAAAAGATGTTCAAAAGCTGTAATGAATTCTATGCATTCCATTCATAACGGGTAAATCACAATATAACTCAAGTCTATAAATATATCTATATAAAATATGTTTTTATTAAATATCTTGAGATGAAATTAATGTTTGGTGATTTATTCTGCCCCAAGTTAATCGCCATTAATACATTACTATAATAGTTTATGTTTCTTATTTGGTAATTTTCCACGTCGTACCATTTAATGCTTCCCTAGAGCATCAGAAGATACCTTTTAGATGGGAAGACCTAGATTCGATTCTCATCATCATAGAGGGGGAGAGAGAGAGAGGGACCTTTATTGCGTTTCCAACTAATGATCGTTTAATGTTTTTGAAACCAAAAACACAGATCATTATCTGTGTTTTTGGCCTCGCAAAACAGACGCACACCGGTCTACGAACAAACGCAATTTACAGAGATAATACACTTGCCTTATTGGTTTAATCTAAAACAACCACCGAATGAACCATTAGGTTTCTATACAGCCAAGTTTCGTGGAGGTATAGAAACCTAATTAATACTATGATCAGGCAGTTAATCCTAACTCAGTTGTCTGTTATATCTGTCAAGCGCGTGTATTCCGTAGCTGACTTGCTATGAATGAATGAAATGAAACTCTTGCACTTCTGTTCGAGACCAGCTAACTCACCCAAGGTTAAAAAGTTCTCACAAAGAGTCTTCAAGATATAGGCTGGAATCAAATTCATGTTTTTTTTTTAAATCAAAGATCATCATCCTTACCAACCGAGCCACGAAGGCTCCTCGTTTTAATTTATAATGAATATATTTTTCTTTTCTAAAAATTAGTAATATGTATTTATTGTACACCAAAAACTCCCTGACAGACTTTGATTATTATTAAAATTATTTTGATTATTATTGAAACTATGATCTGGCAAGTTTCGAGTCCATGATAGCATCCCACTCTGTCTTCCACTTCTACAGTGCTTCAACAGTTAATTTCGGACTTCAAATTTGTACTGCATGCATTATTAAAGTGTTCATCTCATAACTAATGCCATAACAGTGTCGTCCGATATGCATTAGTCCCATCAACTTGAGCACAGTGTAGACGAATTCTGAAGTCAGATGAAATATATATTGTATCACAATGCAAAAGGATATATAAATGGCCTGGATCCATTTTGAAGAGATCAGATACCATGACAACAGTTTGAGGATATACAGGATCTATTCTCCTAACTGCACTACAAACCGAAGATTATTCATAGATTATTCTGATATGATGAATGCACTTGCAAACGCAATTATTACTCGTTGCCTTCATGAGATGTTCGCAGAATGCCTTCTCAAAGCTGGAGAAGCATCTCAGGAAGAAGTGAGAATAACTGATAGAATCTTTCATAGGTGAGACTATAACCAGAAGGATAATTCATTCACGCGTATCGAAAGACGTCGATTTTTAATTTCTTCTGAAAAAGTATGCTGTCCTTGGGTAAATTCCGGATTGCCGTGCTTGTAAACAACAGTAAAGGCATTAACACAGGCCTTAATCTTCAAAGGGCTTAATCATCAGAGTAGAAACTCACAGAAATTCATAATACCGTTGTTATTCGAACAATATAGAAAATAGTGTTCTTATACGTCTTCTGCATGAAATAATGCAAATAGCTTACTGGATAGTTTACCATAGGCTACTTTATTAGGGGTAGCTGCTGTTTACGAAGATTGATTTCAGGCTTTCTGTACTAGAGTGCGCATATTTTGTAGCGTCATCAAGAAAGCAATGAAGAGCAATCATGTAAGAAGTTCAGCAGAAATGGAGAACTTGTTGTATAACAATATGCCACACAATATGCCAACTAGTCTGTGAACATCTCTATAAAAAAATAGTTGGCTTCTTGCTAGAGATCAGATACTGGATGAATGTGAAGCAACCACAGAAGATTCGCCAAACAGCAGAACGCAGCAGGAACTGATCTTGATATCCCTGTCTACTGTCAGAATCTTAGATTGGGATAGTAAAGAAAAAAGACAAGGTAATTTGAGTATCTATGGATTTCAGACATTTAGAAAAGAAGGCTGTATTCAGTTTCAAATATCTTTCAGCTTCAAAACCGAAAGGTTTTGAAGCCGAAAGATGAGACTGAATCCGAAATGATTCCATAAGCAACGCTTTCAAGCACTGACAGAAAATTTAAAATTTAAAAATGGTACCAAGCTATTGCCTACATCACTGATATAGAATAGCACACGAAAAAGAAGTGATTTGTTTGGCCTATGAGAAAAGTAAAGCAACGGTAGAGATTATTATTTGAGCATCATCATCATCACTCTCAAATTACTGCGGCAACAACGATGCTGCTAACCATCGTGAATTTTTTCAATTATACATATATATAATTATTATAATAATGCAATGTAACAATCATAATTATAATAACATTATTATTATAAATAATGGCAAATTCTCTGTAAATTTCGGAAAACCTGCTAAGATGTGGAACCACCGTGAAAATTGCTCTTTAATAGACTGCTCTGACTGTTGGTGACAGAGATCTTGCTCTACTGAACTGGAGTGTTGCTATGTGTATGAATATTCCATTCAAAAGAGGTTACATAACTTCCAAGCAGGAAATTATGACCAACTGAAGAGAATACTAAGTTTGATCCCATCCCATGGTGTCGGTTGCTTGATGAGGGAGTGAGGGAGAGATCGGTAGTGTATGAGAGATATTTAAAAAATACGTTCAGTGATGTAGTATTGTAGTGCGTCCCTAGAGTGCAAATGGATGTGCAATCTTATTAAGCAAGAGAGTTTTATGAAAAATATTACGTGGATGGAATACCGTGTACATAAGTATGATGATGCCAGTTATAAAAATTATAAGGTGCAAATCAGAAGAGTTACAGCTATTTAGCGGAAAGATAAGTCTAAGTATGAAAAGAAACTGGCTCTTCAAGCTAAATACAACTCAAAGGAATTCTATCGTTATGTTGTGAGTAAAAGAAAGGAGTGTGAAAGAACAACTCTCGTCAATGCGGATTGTACGCGAGTGGCAGATGCAGAAGACTGTTCAACTAATGAGTGTCCATTTTGCTAAAAGCTACCAACCTGGTGTACAAGACATTGAGCTCACTGCTATCTCTTCATTCGATCAAGAAACTCAGGTGTATGAGGAGGAGATACTAGAGTTTTGCACAAGCTGAATAAGAATGCGGCGATAAGGGCCAATGGGATATCAGCACAGGTGCTATAAGAGTGTTCAGCTGAACTAGCTGTGCCGTTGATCTGATTGTATAATTTGGATCTCTTTACAGTAGTGGAAATCCCATTGCACAAACGTAGTGCAAAGACTGATGTGTCTATTGACCTATAAGTATCTCTGGAGAAGGTGGTGAAGATTTCCGAAAAGTTGGTAAGAAATCGCATGCGGAAATGAGCTGACAGAAAATCTATATTTTGCGATGAACAGAATGGGTTTACTAAGGGAATGTCATGTTTGAGTAACTTGCTCACATTTTATAATAATGCGAAGTTTGAGTTAGACAAAGGAAAATTATATACCGTCATATTTCAACTAGAAAATTTAAATTCAGGGATCCATGCAAAGATTGCGAAGAGGATAATTACAAAACCGACATTGACATGAAACAATATGGAAGTCATTTTTCCTCTCTACAAGGCTTTATGCGTTCTCATCTGGACTCATCTGTACTAGTTTGGAAAATTTGGTCTCCTGGTTTCAGAGATAATGCAGAATCAGTGGAGAGGGTATAAAGGAAAGTGGTAATGATATCGGAAATGTGGAATGTAGATTATGGGAAAGATTGAGAATTGTGGCTGCAGACATACAGGAGAAAGAGGGACGGTATGATAGAGACTTACAAACTTCTGAAAGGGTCATACAAGATACCAATCTTTTCATTTTATGGAGAGTGTGAAGAGAACGAGAGGACAACCATGGAAGTTTGAATGAATGCATTCAAAAAAGGAATGAGAGCAAGATTTTTCTCTCATAGAGCGGTGCATGAGTGGGATGACTTGCCGTCTACGTTAAAAATCCGATGAATATGTTTTAAGTTATAGTGTATTTTATTAAAGTGTTATGTATTTTAAATGTATAATTTTGTTTTGCGTAATATTTCTAACTGTCCGATTGCAAGCAAAACTGAAGTCATCTCACAAATTTTAAAGATTCAAAATAACAAATTACATTAAATCCCACTCAGCCGATACATAATTATTGATATAGTCCGAATCCTAACAATTTTGCCAACAAAAATGCACCGATTGAAACCAAAACTTAACCAGATGGATATATTCTAAAATAAAAAAACAAACAAACTTGCAATAGTTTAAAATATATATTTGCGCAATTCCAAATATCAAAAACTTCATTAATATCTGGTCCACCCTACTGTGTTGGAATAACTTTCCTATAATGGATACGATAAATCTAATAAATGCTTACGCATTTTGCGAAAAGTGCACAAAAGTGCCATCCTCTTTTACATACATATTTAAGTTATTCGATATGGAGTACAGCCCTTTCCAGAGAAAAAGATATATAATTTCATTTAATGAATAGATAAAAAATTATAAAATAAATTAAAGATACCAAGAAATTATATTCTTGGTTTAATCCTTTATCCAAGTGTAAGCAAACAAAGTTTGTGCCCGAAATATTTTCAGGACTGGGCAACTCGTATAAAGAAGCTAATGACTTCACATCACTTGCCTTAGCATCCCATTACCCAGTCCTGAAAATAGTTAAGGCGCAAACGTTGTTTGCTTACACTTGGATAAAGGATTAAACCAAGAATATAATTTCTTGGCATCTTTAATTTGTAGTAAAATCAAGTGGAAAAACTTCGAAAATTATAAAATATTAAAAAAAAGAACCACTGATATAACGTATCACAAGCAATGAAAACTTACTCATTACCGCAAACTTGCTCTTACGTTATACGTCTATTTTATTGCTTGTGTGTGGAAATAGCATTTCCTTCCATAGTGATGCTACCTGGAGACACACCATTATAGGGTCGATTCTAGTCATCGACTAGACTCTAGTCACTAGAGGAACGTTTTTTGCTAGTTGTTGAATTAGTCGACAGGCAAGCAGATTCCCCCCCCCCCATCTCTCCCGGAAATGCAGTTTTTAACTCCAAATCTCAAAAAACAGACCACAGAATTTGCACAGTTACAGACAATAATAGGAGTGTTAGTAGGACCACTATACGGCAGCAATTGTTCGTTGTACTTTCTCTCCTGAATACTTCTTTTCATTGATAGCGTGAGCTCACTATCAGGGAAGGCCGAAGGATGAAGAGACTGGCTATCTCTTCATCCTTCATTATAATTAAAGTTGTTTTGGGCTAAAGGAACTCTTCATACTCCCTTTGGTGAATAAAAGGCGTTGGAGGATTTATCTTATTTTTATCATAATTATTTCTTTTGCTTGGAAATCAAATAAACGAAAACAACGTAAAACAACCTTGTTCTATTATTATGCCCTAGTAAAGTAGTATTAGGCAAGGAGAGAAGATATATCTATTGATCGCATAACGAGCCTTTCGGGAACGCAAGCATACCTTTTGTATTTCGCTTCGAAATTAAATTTTCATTTGAGAAACGACACAAATTCACAAATTTAAGGCTGTGGGAACACATGTTCGCGCACGCGTTGCAACGCGAATTTGGCTGCATGCACAGGAGATATTTAAGAAGAAAATGCTGACTGATTTTCATTTTTAGAAGAGTAAGTTCAACTGCATTAACGATTTCAAACTTGCGTAAATCAGAATACAACCAGTATGAGTGATAAGACCAACCTTAGTGTCGCATTAGTTCTGTTAATTCTGTGCATGACATACTCTCATGGTGGATTCTTCTGTTTTTAGGATAAAAATAATAATAATAATTCGAATTAAGCGGAAAAAAATTCTAACATTGACTGTTAGACCGAACCATCCAAGATAAGAGCCTCCGCAGCTCAGTCAGTATAGATGAAGCCCTTTGGTCGGAAAGACCTGGGTTCGATTCCCGTCGGTGACGTGAGAAACCGTCATCTGGTCTCTATCGACTAAAGATGAGTTAGCTGGTCTCATACGAAGGTAGAGGTTTTTTCATCCCTCAGAACAGGCAAACCGACCCTGTGAACATACACTGATTGACAGCCATGAATACTTGTCCTTAGGGGATGCAGCAGAGGAGCCACGAGCCGACTGCATTAAGTTGTTGATAACCCCCTCATTAGGGAACTCAACCCATCCTAAGGGACGGATAAGAAGGAAAGGGATCCAAGATAAAAGGAAACCTTTATTTAAAAAAAACAACAACAGGGAGTGAAAATTGTAATACACGAGGCAGCGAAAATCTACATATAACACTAAGCCTGATATATAAATACCTTAAAAAGAGACATCAGTTTTACACGAGTAAAAAGGTCTCATAACTCACTGACGTGAATTCAATTCATCATTTACATAAAGTGAGTCGAGCCTTACCACAAATGACAGGCTTTCCACGCGTGTATATGCAGTGAAGTTATTTAGATTTGCGATGGAGTTACTTGTAAAGAAATAACATTAGAAAAGCTATTATGCAAAGTGAATCTCGATGTTGCCAGCAGAAGAAAGAATGATCTCGCTTTGGTTTTTCATAAGGATTCCCTGTTGATTGCTTTCAGAATTATAAATTAGTTCTGGTAAGAGACATATTCGACGGTGATTGCAATTCCTAACTCTACATTGAGTTTAACTTCCTAATAATCAGTCAAAGCTTTGATTAAAACATCAGTCTGTCAATGAAACAGATTTCTTTTTTTTTTTAGATTATCGATATACAATTAAATATACATCCTTTTACGGGAACATTTTCAGTAGAAAACCAAGTTATCTTTAGTGTGCGACATATTAAGTAATGAGCTTTCAAGGAAGGAAAGACGTTCTTTCTCTGTATATATTATCTTCACTCGTACACGGAACATATGTGAAGAAGGTCGGTTAACCTCGCGTAAGGTGAGCAAGCAGATAGCTGTAGCATTTTCCTTGAAAACAGATATTAGGAGGTTGCTATATTTAGAGCGGTCGGAATGCAAAAGATGACAACGGATTTCGTGGGTTCTGTAATTTTTAAGATACGATCGTCACACTGTGCAAAGTAAAATTAATCTACTTATCACTTTCTTCCCACTACTGCATCTTTTCACTAAGTTTTTTTTTTTATGAAACACTTTGGATATGCTTCATGATACACGTACCAGCTTGAGTCATTAGGAACATTTGCTATAAGGCTTTTTAGCCAATGACGGACTGTACATGAGAGGGTGTTATTTTTGGCAAAGATGACCCTCTGCAGATGCGAGGGAGAGAGAGAAGCTTGGAAGGGTCCACGTGTAAGTGGAAAAGTTGGGGGTGGAGAGGAAAAATGGAAAGAAACATCGGATTCCAAGAGTAACTCTCATGACTATGGCCCAAAATGGCAGCATTATAACACGTGACTACCCAGTCGTATCACTAAGACCCGTTGACTTTGCATGGGGAGGTGGGATTGATTGAAAAATACCACGAGACTTAACTCACGTGTTAAAAGAACCAATACGTGTTCGGCTTACGTTTCTGACTATCGCATATGGCAGCGATATCTGGTTGCATTAGTTTAAAAGCCAAACTTTTCACTTAAGACTACAGAACAGCTTTCGAACGTAAGTGCTTTGCCCATTGTATTTGTCGTTTTTTTGTGATTCTTCGTTTCATTAGGCCTAACAAAGCTTTCAAATCATTACGGATACTCGTTGTGATATTTCTAGTCGGCTGCTGCTTCTGGAGCAAAACTGGAGTTCGTGTGCTGAAGCCTAAATTCTATCAAGTTCTGTGGATTATATTCTCTGCTTGGAAATAACAACTAGCCTAATACCGAACTAGTAATATTTTGTATCTATTGTATAGGTTTAAAATTAGGTTTAAAACATTTAATACCATGGAACCTGTTCTTCGTAATGACTTTACACAATAGATTCTGTTTTTAAAACTAATGTTATTAATATAACATATTCTTTAATTAATACCATTATTACTAATGTCTGATAGTTAATAAGAAATATGTATTCTTAAAGAAAGTATCGAGTCAAATTAGAAAATGCCAGCTGACTATTGTTCGCACTTTAAAATTGTTCCAGAAAAACTTTCTCTGAATAAATCGATCTCAAATTCTTTGATTGATTGTGCGCGTTACTAGAATGATCAATCTTCAATATATCCCGAATACATGAGAATTCTGATCGCCATAAGATGGCTTAGATGCCTTGTGCGATCCCATATGCTCTCTTAACGTGCCTAAGTTTAATGAATAGCTAAAATAACAGTCTGAGCAGAGCTGAATTTATCATCAAGCAAGTGGACTAGCGTCAAATTTTCAAAGACATCCAAGTCTTTCGCTTAACATGATAATATAAATATATGTAAATGATAACCCTAATATCTATTCGGGACGTGTTAAATGTTCTACTACGGGCCCCTTAAATCTCCCCAAAACTAAAAAAAATTATAAATAAATAAATAAAAAGATCTTTTTTGCATGTATAGAAAATTATAGATGTAAATTAGCAAAATCACAAAAGCGTTTTAGCCTAGCACCCTCCCAAACGTTTGGTTATACTATTAATCCAGCACTCCTCGAATAATAAACAAAATTGTCTTGTAACAAATGTGGGAATAGTATTCTATGACAAAATTTAGTACTTTTTTCCATTAATAGTTGTCTGAGAAAAAAAAATAATAAAGCCTGAAATATACCTTGATAGATGTCCAGGAGGATTTAGATGTGATGTGGTTTTTGCCATAGGTTAAGGCTAGCATTTATCCGAAAAGGGAATCTGATTTTGTATGGAGTGCTAAATAATATTTTAAACGCTCTGAGTAAATGAAGGTAAAGATGCAAGAACACCGTAAATGAAATCAACATATATCGAATCCTAATTCTTCACAGGATAATTAACTATATAAATATAAGTATATAATTATTCATGAGCATAACTAGGCCTGAACTTTTTATAAACCTAAATACTAACACTGCGATGCATTCTGTTATAAATTGCAATAGATGCTTGCAGCGTATCTATCATAAATTACTGGCAAATATTTAAACAGCATTCCATATATTCTTGTGTATTGGTTAGTTTGATGCAAATTTTGCTTCCTTTTACCTTCACTTATATGTGACCTGATTATTCTATAGCTACAGACCATAGACTGCAAAGTATATAAAAATAAGGTGGAAAGATATAGAAAGAATTCGCGAAATAGTTGCTATCGAATTTTCGGAAAACGAATTTAATCTGGCTAGCTTGTTACAAAGCTGTCTCACATAACAAAATCTTATCGTCTGAAGTAAGTAATCTGTTTTTGTCGCCTCAAACGCCTTAGTTGCTTTGGTTATAACACAATAACCCAACTCTGCGTCCTCATATATCATGTACAAAAAGTAAAAATCAAGGAAAAATCATGCAGTTTGAAGACTGGCGGCATTTATTTAACCCTAGTGTTTCTCCAAATGGAATCTGAATATCCCTGAGGGTTCATCACAGTACTCTAAAAGATCCCGGGTACAACACAACGTTTTCGTAAAATTAAATTTGTTATCATATGTATTTACATTACTTTTCTATGATAATACATATGATAACAAATTTTATTTTACGAAAACATGGTACCTGGGATCTTTCAGAGTACTGTGACGAACCCTCAGGGATATTCAGATTCCATTTGGAGAAACACTGGGGCTAGATAAATGCCGCCAGTCTTCAAACTGCATGATTTTTACATTTTGTACATGATATATGAGGACGCAGAGTTGGATTGAGTTGAGTTATTGTGAGTTATAGTAATAACAAAATTAATAGTATTGATATTACATTCTAATTTTTTTAAATTAAACCTTTCATAAAAAAACGACATTTTGTCGTTTTTTATTCAAAGGAAAGAATCAGTGTAAAACTTTAAATCAAAATGGAATTTTCAAGTCATTACGTTAAAATCCATGGAGCGATTCTGGAAAAGAGCAACACCTATCTAGGTCTGTGATTTTTCAAAAAAGAAAAAGTTATAAATGAAGATATAGTAGCTGTATATAAAATGATATACTGGACTGCGAAATATTTTTTAAAGCTCTTTATGCTGTGCAGTATGTTTTGCCTGCCGAAAAACGATTACAATCGCAAAATTACCTAATGATTCTAATTTCTAGATAACCACGGATATTTCTCCTCTTATTATATAAAAACAATGTATAATGTACATTTTATAAGATATAAACTTAGCATAAATAATGTTTATTTATAATGATAAGTAAAATATTACATATAACTATAAATAGAGCAAACCTTTTTTATAAAATAAATGCCAAGCGAAAAAATTGTCATTCCGCATTTATAGTTCGCTAGTATAATTATCAACCGACAGTTAACGACCACAAAACTAAATTTGCAGGTATTTGTTATATAATTATTATGAAGAGCCTTAAAAGATTTCATTCGGTATTAAAATGTAATTAATAAAGTATAAAATTAAAATTATAACCTTTATGGATGGTGAGATGTGTACTCTTCAGAATTCTTGTCTTTTATTAAAATTGCAATATTAAAATAACTCCAGCCGAAGGATAAGTGATTACCATATAATGGCTACTTTTCAAAACTTTTTTAAGTTTTCATAACGTAAATACAAGTCTGATTATTTGGCTATGCAGATAATTTGATCCATAAATGTTTGAAATATTTTTATTATGCTAAAATATAATTATTTGGAGGTCATTTTAAATGAATTATTTTAAATAGAATCAAATTAAAAATAAAATCATCATTATAGGATTTTAAAATCTAGAGTTTTGGGAGTACTGTGTATGTGTTTACGTCGTTAATTCTACTACAGTACAAGAAAAGACGAAGTAACTTATTTAAATTGTAAAACTCGCCCTATCACTCGAATAGCGCTGCTAAACTCCTTCCGTAATTATCATTATATCATATTTATGTCAAACAGGATATGATGATTACTATTGTTATTAGTTTAATTTCAATTCAGTATACGATTTTAGTGAAAATTAGATTCAGGAAGGTTAGAAAATAACACGAAATCATATTATACCATACAATCAAACTTAACTCGTTTTTTAACATTTCAAATACTCCATCTGTTGATCTAGCAAAATGAAGTCATCCTCCTCTGCTGTATAATGGCTATATAACTAATAAATGACTGAAGGGGTAAAAAAAAATGGTAGAGAATTAGAAAATGCCCTCTTTTCCTTCCTCCCCCACTACAAACGTCATTTTTTGGATTATAAGGTGCCATGAAAGCAGGGAAAAGAAAATAGGGAAATGAAAGAAAGATCTGGGATATACTCAGTGTACTTTAATTTTTAGTCAGAATAGAGATTAAAAGAAATATTAAAATAAATTTAATGTTATCGAAATATATAGTCTCCGTAGCTTATCTCTATGAAGATACTGGGGGTTTGAATCCCATCTAGAACGCGAAGACCCGTTATCAGTTCTTTTCGATTGAAGGTGAGTTAGCTGGTCCCATACATAGGTGGACCCTCCCCCCGGAAAACTGGAGTTTTTTCATCTTGTGAATATACACATATCTACAGACATAAGATAGATATTCGACAAGGAAGGCCACGGAAAATCCATTGTTCCATAACGATTTCTAGTAAACGTAGCATGCTACCACACCAATTATAGAAGAGAGTGGGGAGAGTAGAAGAATCGAAATATAATATACTCTTTTTAAGAAAATCTTTATAATTTCAATAAGAGATAACGACCATCACAGATTCTTTTTTTTATTTTGTTTTTTATGTGACTCCCAAAGGATTTTTACAAAATCCTGAAACCCTGCTCTTTTATACAAAAATGGAATTGTTTCAAGCCACTTCAGGAGTCCATTAAGGAGACTATAGCTCATACCGTCGGTGAAATTCAACTCCAACCTAAAGCTCACGGTGGGATTCGAACCGCAAAGCCCGTTGTTTGGATAAACGCATATGCTAACCTTTCGGCCAGACAGGCCGGAGGTGACCAGTAAGTTTAAATGAAGTTTTCAACATAAAAGAAAATTTCTTTCCAGCTCTTGGGAATATGAATTGCATAACTGTAACTGTCGCAAATATATAGTCATTCGGTCTATCGGAATTATGAAAACCATAACGAATCAAACGATATTTGTATTAAAATTGGATATATTAGATCATATGTAGGAGCGTTTGCGCCTCTGGCGAATTAAAATGGGCTTCATATATAAAACTTCGTTATAATATATTAAATATAATGAATGTTTCTATGTTTTTGATATAGTAGGGAGGGAGCATCGTCATTTGAGCCTAGAGCTCAAATGACGATGGGCTCTTGGACCCAAAATCTTGATGAGCACACTTTTTACAACGACTGCATTGTTTTTGTAAGTGGATTGTGTTGCTTTCAAATGCTAGATTAATTTTGTGAATTTTATGGAAGATAAGTATAATTTTTATGACAGGTTGCAAACCTATAGTACATTTGTACGTTGACTAAGGTTAGAATCGAGTACCCTGTTCTAAGGGAAAAACCATGGTTTTCAAGCCACTTCAGAGCTCCAATCTCCATCGCTTGGTGGTCTTGCACAGGTAGTGAAAATCATTAACCACTAAAGACATATCGCAACACGCTTCACATCCACAGCTTGTATTAGGTTCTAAAGAAGCAGAGTATTATGCATTTGCGAAACAACGCTATGTATCTATATATGTGTGTGTGTGTGTGTGTGTGTGTGTGTGTGTGTGTGTGTGTGTGTGTGTGTGTGTGTGTGTGTGTGTGTGTGTGTGTGTGTGTGTGTGTGTGTGTGTGTGTGTGTGTGTGTGCATATCATGTCTTTTAACATCTTTTTTATTCCTTAAAGAGAGTAGGCAGAGTTATTTTCATCATAACAAAACAAAATAAGGTGGAAATCTGCAGGTAGCCAAATCTCCATCATTAGCTATAACCAGTAGTTAAGCACCCTGGCTATCGACGATTTTAGTCGTGATCCTAAATCCTAACACTCGTATTGTTGTCTGAGATAATGTAAGTTCTACGGTCGTTTTTTTTTTGAGCTGCGGGTTTAAAAACTTGAGTTTCCAAAATATCGCAAGCAAAATGACCTTTGTTTGGCGATTAAAATTGCACCTGTAATTAATGCTCTTCTGGCAGTTTAACATTATGGCGTCAGAAACTTTTTCATAAGGCTACTCAGGCACTGTGTGTCTTATGATATATACATATATAATAAAAGTTTTATGTACCATATTTCATCAAATATGTATAAAACAGATTTAATAAACAGCCTAATGTAAAATTTGATCAAAACGTTTTCAGCGATAATTGCAGTATCGTATGTAGGAGACCAGAAGAAAAACAAGTATGGAGATGTATGGAGAAGTATGGAGTCAATAGAGATGTTCACCCCTGAGAAACAAACCTCAAATTTGGATCACTGAGAGGTTAAATGTCAGGATCAACAAGTGAAATAAAATTTGCAGTTATTCCTGTATTATCCGGGAAATTAAATTGAATAAACCCAAATCAAAACCAAAAACGAAATTTCTCAAATTCGAATTTGAGAGATTTGAAATCCGAACCGGAGCTCGAATTCAACGAGGAAGTTATAAGTGCTCTTTCGAATTAGAGAGACATTTGATCTTAAACAAAAGTGACATGATTTGTCCTATGGCAAACTCGGATTTTATTCCCTTTCTTTTTTCTCTCCTCTCCCCCATCAAAAAAAAAAGAAAAAAAAGAAAAAGAAAGGCTGGAGCTCATATGTAATTCAAAAGCATAATGCATGTGTTTCTATAGTGTTCGATGATGCTATAAAGAGCCAAAAATAACCCACCAATCGAATTTTTTCCAAATCTGAATCAAGACTGCTTCCAAACGGAAAAATTCTTAAGTGCGCAAACAGAGCTGTTTTATGCACACGAGCCAACATAAAATTATCTAAAGCAAATTTATTGAAAAGCATCAATAAATTTCTGTTGGTAAAGTATCTAATTTTAACATTGTTTACTAAGACCAATAAGTGGAAATGACTTGAAAATTTAGATAAAGTTTTCAAGTAATTTCAAATATTCCTAAATACAAAATTTCATAGAAATCCATGTAGCCAGAGAGGCTCTGTTAAATATGCGTATACAAAGAGAGAGACAAACAATCCGACTCCAACAGATGCATATGCATTTTGCGAAAAATTGACCTAAAAGCAGGGCAAGAAGAATGCATACTTAATCTTACTAGTACTAGACGAAACTCGTGCACTTTAAATATATATATGAATATTCTTTATTAATTTTTGAGATGCATCAAAATTAGATTTTTTCATTTTATCATTTGTAAATTTGCAACTTTTAATTAGCATTCGCAGTAGTATTTCTTCTGAAAGGATCGAGTCTGTCATATAAGATATATACTTAGATTCCTCCAATTCGTGGCGGTAGGAATGTTTGATCGAGGCAGTTGTGTTCTCTTGAACATACTGATATAAAAGTTTTTCATCTGATCAAAAATGATCTTTTAATATTTTTATTAAAAGTAATAAAAGTTATTTCGGGATAGCATACTTTCTTATTATGTCTATGGCATCGATCATTTGTTGTTTCGGAAAGCTTTAGAGATTAAAATATTAAAATAAGGCGTGTACGTTTTTAATTAATATTATCACAGCTAAATACTTCGAAAATTAGGTAAATGTACGCAGGAGAATTGAATAAAATTTGCTCAATAAACTCGCTGTATTTTGATCACGGTGATTTAAACTCTTTATAAATATTGCAAATAACTCATTATAAGGAGAAAAAAATTCTACAAACCTGGTAAGACTCTTTTCTGACTCTGCAAATTTAACTTAGTAAACAGATTATAATTACTTGCTAATAGGCTCGCATTTATGGCAATGTCGCATAATATAATTCGGAGAAAATTATCGTTTGGCATTTACATTTCTCACTAGCGCCAGAGATTATTTGTAAATAAAATAGAACTTATTAATAAAAAATCCTATAATTATTTTAAATGAAATTTTCTGATTATAGTAACCATTTAGCTAGTTATCATTTGCATTTTATTTATCTTTCTTCCTGCTTTTTTATTTCTTGCTGTAAAATGATTAATATTTATTTCATAAATATTTATTATTAATAAATTTATAGCATTTAACAGTCTATTGCGAAAAGGAGGGGAGTAGTTTCGAAACAGTATTATGTGCTGTACGCAATTATGTACATGAAATGTAAATAGCTGATCTGTTTAAACTAACGAGGTCTGCTGTAAAAAATATCCCTACGAGTATCCCATAATCTCTTTAAGTTAAAATGACTAAAACTATGTACATAATACAGTAAGCAGTAGACGCAGTACTTCCTCTCCCAGTAAACTATGCCGTAAATATTTTAATGACATCATATGTTTAGTAGGTGAGGGAGGTTTTAAGTCATTATTTTATACAATGCTCTTTCATTTCAGGAAGGCTCCTGGGCTGTTCTGAACTCTGACCTTGTGTGTCGATCCCATCCGATCATCTGTAGTAAGCGCTTACACAGCTCTTCTGCCACCAACTTATCGAGATGTCTGCTCCTCAAGAGGACCCGGATCCAACACCCTACCTTTTCGTTTCCCTCGAACAGAAACGAAAGGACCAGACAAAGCCCTACGATGGCAAAAAAATGGTATGGGTGCCAGACGAAAAGGACGGCTTTATACTTGGTAATATCGTCAGCACCAAGGGAGATCAGGTCACGGTGGACGTTCCTGGAGGAGAGGTAAGACAAATTAAAATTACTCAGAGAGGGGGATTGAACTGTCTTAAAGTAGATATCAGCCACGAGTGAAGTGGTACTTTGGCATATTCACCAATTCATGGTTATTATAAATTATCTCTTGGAAGAAATGTTGAAATCGGAGAGTATATACGCATGATATTATTCAGTATCAGCTAATATTCCAGAGGAATTAAAATATGTATTATTTATTTATTTTTTTATGTGAGTCCCATCCACGAAAGATATAAATCTACACATTTAATCATGAGGTATCATGAAGAATACTCAAGGTGTTTTATAAAATATACATGCCTGCAATGGCATTCGAACCCATGACCAAATGCTAGCGCTATTCACTTGTTAATTTGTTTTAAAAATTAACACACACACACACACGTGTGTGTGTGTGTTATTTACGCGCTTCTGTTTTTGGACATGTTATAAATCCATTATTTTTGTACAGTGGTAATTTTAAAAATGTCAAAAAAAATCCCTTTCAGTGAATTTCTTCTGGTTTCAACACTTCTTACAGAGATTTAGAGAAAATGTCTAACAATTCATAAATGTAATGCCGTATAACTTGATTGCTATTTGGTAAGTAAATCGCGTAGCTACGTAACATGCAATTTCACTTATAATCATTAATCTTTTCCTTGTCGGTAGTTTATAATTATGCTTAAAAACAAGAAATATTTCACAAATCATAAAATCGTTTCGAGGAAAATACAGGAAACTTATTCCCTTTATAACGTAACGACGTAAATGTGTCTATTAATTTTTAAATAATTAATTTAAAATAAAATTTATTTAGTTATTTCTAATTTTTAAAACATGGTAGCAAAAATAATAACTCTGAATAACCTGCCTAATTTAGATATTATAGAAAAGATAAAGAGAGCAGTCCATATCGATGACTCACTTTGGAAAGATTCTGGATTCGAATACTCTTCATGAAGGATAAGAGATGCATTTATAAGTGTTTACAAAACTCTACATGAGTTAGCCGGTCTCATCTCATAAATTGGAAAAGCATAATAAACTATGAAGACAATACTAAACGCGACATCAATCCCAACATTAGATTTAAAAAATGCCAAGTTAGTCCTTGGGGAAAAAAACGCAGTTGACAGGAATGAAAGAAGGCCGGGAAGAAAGAAGCCGATTCGGTTATTAACAGTTAGATGTAAATGGATGTTGGGCTGCTGCCGCTCGTGGTCATGAAGTTCGGTGAAAGTAACTTTAGAAAAGACATAAGTCAAAAAACATATAATGCTTTATAAAAGGTTAGAAACTAATAACACATCAGTATTATGAGCGGACTATATATAAGAATAAAAGCTTATAGTTGAAGAGTGTTCGAGAAAAATTCTACAAATCGATTTCGAATCTACATTTTGATCAGCAAGGACGAAATTCGCAGCAACTGTTACTAAAATGGACAAGTGGCCAGAGAAATGAATTGTGCTCACATTCTTTGTACACTGTTAACAGATCATCAAATCATGGAAATTACTTTCGATTATGGTTCGAACGTTTTAATTTTATGAAGGTGTTTTTGCAAAAGTTTTTGAATTCAAATCTACGATTTGAATTCCAAAACGTCTAGATTTCCTGGTTGACTATTCAACTGACATTACTGAAAATATGAACCTCCATAATAAAACAGTCTCCCTTTTTTTGTAGACAATCAATACAAAGCGTAATTTTGATGTAACAGATGAACGAGGAATAAATAACATATTTTAAAAGTCAGCACTACTTAAGAAGAGAAATAGTCGGTGTTGGATATGCAGCTCGTATTATCCAACATGGTTTTAGATGACTTCAGACTGTTTAACTATTGATATCGAAACAATGACTGTTACCTAACATTGAGCGGGCTCATTTACTCTAAAGTTTATACAGGGTGTCCCAAAATTCACGCAAGAAGTCATTTTGATAGAAAACACCGATTTTTAATTAAAAATTGTAATTTCTTATTGATTCATAAAGTATACAGTATAGGGTTCTGCATGGAATAGCATATCGGGTAAATGGCCTCCACGGCTTTGCTGGTACATACGCACTCTTTTGTCGAAATTTTCCATGACCGTTTTGCATAAATGTGGCTGAATTTCGTTGATACAGCGCTCAATTTCCTCCTTCAAGGCGTGGGTGGTCGTGGGCTTGTTGGCATAAACCTTGGACTTCAAAAAACCCAAAGAAAAAAAGTCCAACGGCGTTAAGTCACATGATCTGGGCGGCCAATTCTGATCACCAAAAAGGGAAATTACACAACCAGGAAATGACTCATGCAGTAATTGAATTGTTTCTCGGGCTGTATGGCATGTGGCACCGTCTTGTTGAAACCACATGTCGTCCACATCCATATCTTGCAATTTAGGCAAAAAAAACTGGATTATCGTGTCGCGATAGCGAGCACCATTAACTGTTATTGCCTTACCAGCCGCATTTTCGAAGAAGAATGGACCAATGATGCCTCCAGCCCTAAATCCGCACCAAATAGTGACACGTTGTGGATGCATTTGTTTCTCAACAATCACTCGTAGATTTTCTGAACCCCACATGCGACAATTTTGTCGATTAACGAAGTCATCAAGATGAAAATGAGCCTCATCGCTGAAGATGATTTTGTTCGGAAAATAAGCATCCACTTGTTGTTGTTTCCATAATCCATTCAACGAACTCTCTTCGCTGTGTGTGGTCAGTAGGCTTCAGTTCTTGAGTCAATTGAACTTTGTAAGCATAAAGATGCAAATCGTTCGTGAGAATACGCTGTAGAGAGCTTCTCGAAATGCCCAATTCAAGACCACGGTGCTGAATTGATGTTCCCGGACTCTCAGCAACACTCTCACGAACTGCTTCGATGTTTTCTGTTGAACAACTTGTTGAAGGATAGCCAGAGTGTATAAGATCACTAATTGTTCCAGTTTCCTTGAATTTTTTAATTAATCTTTTCACAGTTGATGAAGTTAAATCACTATTCCGACCATATTTTGTACGAAAATTGCAAACTGTAGCTGCCAAGCCTTCATTATTTTTAAAATATTGCTCAACAATGAAAATGCGTTGTTATTTCGTGTAGAGCTCCATTTTTAATAAAAATAACCCTGAACTGTCAGCTGTCACGCTGTCTTTTTTTTCTCGTTGGCAACACTTTACCGCACAAATGGCGCTAAATTTAAATCTTGCGTGAATTTTGGGACACCCTTTATAAAGTAATAAAAGCAAAGGGTAAATGAGATCACGGGCTTATGTTAACGCAAGTTATTGAAAGACTTTTAAAATATTAATTAGTTATTCACATGTGACGTCATTTTCACGCCGTATTTCACTGGATTTGGGGAGAGAATCCTGCAAGAAGAAATGGTAGGGTGGCAGATACCCTTTCTACAAAGAGTTACTAGGACAATCACAAACATCCATTCCCCTAGCGGGATTTGAACCCGCAGCCTCTTGGGTGGAGAGCAGATACGTTAATCACTCGGCCAACCAGGTCGGCTTGAAAACATTTCCAGGTCTAAAAGATTATTTCGTAAGTCAAGACATCATCCAAAAATCAAAAGGGAATTTTTTTAAACCTGTTTTCAGATCTCTCGGTGGAATTTTGTTCACAGTCAGGCTGCAACACTCAGCACTAATTTATAAGATATCGAGGGACAGAATACAGCTACTGTTCAAGTGATGGAAGTATTCAGTAATTCAAGAGAGAATCTTTTATCCAAGAAAATACGATATAAGAATGAGCTAAGAATAACAGGTAGAGATAAGAAACAATAGCTGAATAGTTCGATATATTTGAAAATTAAGGAAAATGTGGTAGATTTTATGGCAATTGTTTACAGTATGAATGCACCCATATATTTCAAGAATTAAAACACCTACTGAAAACTTCATTATGCAACATTTTAAAATGGTCTGATGTCAAGAAATCAAATGACTACTGTGTGCAGAAACACAAGAATAATCCCTATAAAACTATGAAGCAGTTTGGATTGGTCTTTATTGAATTTATTGCATAAATACTACATACATATTACATATTGCAATAGAGACTATATAAAACC
This sequence comes from Typopeltis vanoorti, assembly GCF_054136105.1. NCBI lineage: Eukaryota > Metazoa > Arthropoda > Arachnida > Uropygi > Thelyphonidae > Typopeltis > Typopeltis vanoorti. Next base: position 17,776,678 of record NC_143565.1, on the reverse strand, counting down.
TACTACAAAATATTTTATATAATATTTGACAAAAAAAAACTATGATTAATTGATTTATATTCAAATGTTGCCGATGAAAAGATGTCATTCCAAATGACTTTGCTATTTCAGAAATAATAATATTAGACCTTCCCGACATTCCGATGTCGTACATTATACATTACATTGTACATTATATTTTTTGTTTATCTGCACAAACGCTTTTGAGAAAATGAGAGAGAGAGAGAGAGAGATAGAGAGAGAGAGACTATTGAGAGAATTTTTTCTCATATAAATAACTATGAGGAAATTATAGACAAGAACAGTTACAATTGATTTCATTCTTGCTTGAAATATAATTTTTTTCAACAACTACCCAATAATTGAATAAAATAAAAAAGTTACATCGTCTAACAAGTACCTCTCTGCTCGATAATTAGAAAGTTGATTGCATATGTTAACTTTTGTTTGCCTTACGTTAACATTATAATAATATTTATAGTCTTTTAAAAATATATCTTTTAAGTTATATATATTTAGTTAAGCTTTTACAAAAAAAAAAGAATGCTTGTTTCATATTTTATAGGAATGATCAAGTAATGTGACTGAGATGAGATAGATAGAAATGACCGTGTTCATGAGAACACGATGAGGGAGGGGGACATTTATTTTAGATAAGCAAATAATTAGGTGGGTGATTTGGAGGAGAGGAATGAGTAAGGTGAAATTGAGGAGTTTATTAGCACAGGAGATTTGTTAATAAAGAGAGAGGTGACCAAAAGATAACTACAACCTCACCTTCTCACTCTCTCCGAATACGTGATTTTTTTTTAGGCAATAAAAAACGGGACACCGTCTGCAATAGTGAAAGGTTCCTCGAAACTAAAATTTAGTCAATATATGGAATGAAACTGTTATTATATTAGGGATATATTTTCTTTGAAAACTCCAATGCATTACCTTTCGATTAACAAATCGCCTATGCTGACAAATTCCACAATTCCACCTTTCTCATTCCTCTCATTCCTCTCATCCACCTCATTTGCTTATCTAAACTAAATGTCCCCCCCCCTCCCACACACACACTATGGTAATGGTAACCTACAAAGGATTCCCACTTTCACTGCATCCAGCCGAGCTAAGCCTCTGTCTTTTCTTTAACCTAAGTGAATCGAGCAGGTTACTCAGACTTCCTATAGGCATGCTGCCATTTCTATAAACTACATCGGAATAAATTGGTCCATTAAGGACCTTGATTAATTATTAACTTAACTATTTTTATTTTGCTATTCATTGTTCAATATAATGCATAGAAATGAGTCGTCATTTAAAAACCATGTGTTTTAATAATTTAAACAGCAAATCCGGTAGGCAATCGTAAATTTTAAGGACATAAGTTAAAAATCCTTGTTGTTGTTATTATTATTATTATACAAATTTACTCTCTTTCATGCTGTAATAAGTTTCTAAATGAATGAATATTTATTCCACTTCATAGATCAATGCATTTCATTTTCATCAATAATATATTCGCTTGAATAATTTTACTATTTCATTTCAGAAATTATTATAATATTACAAGTATATACTAATTTATAGCCTAATTTATAATACATATTTATAGTCATTAATAATTAATATAGTTGTTGTAATCAAAATATAATTTAAATTAAAATTATAATTAAATTAAAATTATAATTTTTTTTACATATATCATAAACAATAATTATAGATAGAATCTGGAAATTATAAGAATCGGTAGATGTCGCTTTCACACGAAATTATCTTGGTAATAATCTGAACAAACGTTTTTGAATAGTTGTATGTGTTCAAAGCAGGGCTTTTATGAGAATAAATATCACATTTTCGGTAATACAAGGCGGGGACTATATATAAACAACAACACTTATTTTTACTTCCTTCGTGACATGAAATTTACGAACCTATTTTTTCAACGACAACCTCTGCCAATAAACATTGCTATTCTTGACCGTAACATGTAATAAATTAAGACTTAAAATTTTTGTTGTGAAGATATTTAAAGAAGAGGTCTGGCTGTAGTCCATACAGATTATCGCTGATCTTAAGTGGTTTACTAATAGTGAAGACTGGAAACAATCCAAAAGGATTGTTCAATAATAGATGCGCTATTTAAAAGGCATTTTATAAAAGCATAAAATAGTATTTAATTGATTATAAACTTTCTTTATATTTTAAGATTATGGGGAAAGTTTAGTTTATATTTTATATTCTCTTTTACCGATGAGTTTGGATCATATGAAAATGTTATTGTGGATGGTTTTATATTTTCTATTAGTTTTATTTTTTTTATTCTTAAAAAGTTAAAGTATTTCAATTCCAAAGCAAATGATTCGATAAGTTGAAATGGTTATCAACGAACATTTTTCAAAACGGAATTAAAAAAAAAAAAAAATATTCTGTCACTCCTTCAAAAAATTATATAATAACGCTGACGTTGTTCTATAAAGATCTAATACAAAAATAAAGAATGGGAAAGAACTTATGATATTAAAATTTTCAATGGAGATCATTAAGTCCATTGATAATATCAAAACATTATACCTGTGGTTAGAATAAGTTTGAAGATTCAGTAAAAATAAGTACAAGAAAGGGAAAGAAAATCTTACAAGATAATTTCTAATATATTCAATAGAATCGCATTAAGTTTTGCAGGCTTAACCTTTATGAAACGTGTTAATAAAATGTTCTCAAGTCTCATAGTTGGTGGAGCCGCTTGAAATAATTTGCATGGCCCACTTTATGCGGAACTTCCATTATTGACTCATGAGGACAAACTTCATATTTGGATTGATTTAAAAATCGCAGAGGAAGAGATTTCTACTGAAGTGTTGCAATGGGGTGCGGTAGTCAGCCTTCTGATATTCACAGTGCACGGGAGAGAATCCTAGATTCTTTTGTATCATCATCATCATGTGGTCTTGATGAAATTGACAGACAATGAATTCTGAATCACATAGCAGTGCTAAAAGAATCAGGAGTACCATATTTCGACATCTTTAAACCGGGACACATAAAAAAACCTATCTTGACCATCTAAAATAATACCAATGTCTGGCAGTAAAATCGATGGAAATGCGCAAGGACAACCTCAGCGATCTGAACAGTATCTTTGGTTAAAGGAAAGTTTGCTTATTATCATATTCTTAAAAAAATATAAAGATCTTTTATCAGCATATATTTTGGCAGAGGTAGCAAAACTGATAACTACAAAATGGCCTGCTTTTGGAGCATCTATTTCTTTATTGGAAAGAACTTTTTACGAGTATATTAAAAATTTAAATGGAGATGTTTAAGTCCATTGATAATATCAAAAAATTACAGATGTGGTTAAAATAAATGAAAAGGTCAGTAAAAATAAGTGCAAGAAAGGGAGAAGAAGGAAATAAAGAGAACATCGGGTTTTGATTTCCTTAATCCTAGGAAACAAATGGAAAGAAATGTCGGCTCATCAATGCCCAATTTTTTTCACAACCAGAAAGGTATTTTTTAAAAAAACGTTTAATTTAACAATTTACATTAACAACAATTTAACAAACAGAGATGTTTAGCGGACCAATCTGTGGCACTTAACTTTTCTGCATGTACATAAGTCGTTTACTTGGGTAGTATCCATGATTCAGCAATATTAACTTAATGAGTGGAGTACGGTTCTTCTGTTAATTAGGTAATCGTATATGCCACATTAATATGTTGTTTTTATTAGACACACTTGTTTCTCTGACTCTCTCAGGATCCATACGATACAAAGATATACTAAATATATACGTTATATACGCAGAGCAGAGGTGGTTACACATATCACTACTAAAAACGAGAAAATGAAATTCTAGTCTTCCAACAAGTACTGTGTGTGTCCACATTACATTTATCATATGATATTATAATGTTGGTAAGGATGAAGTATTGTTATTGTTGCTCGTATCCCATCTCTTCTAGGTTAAACTGCTTAATAAGGGCCAACCAAATATAGTATAGATATTTTTAAGCATGACCCAAAACGTAATGCAGTTATGTGCCCTGCTATAGCTGAAGAATGCTTCTTTTTTAATATTATGTAAAGATAAATTCCTCAAAATAAAAAATTACTACACAAAATAATAAAAATATTTTTTCTTCCAGCATTTTTATAGCTTGTCACATCACCAACTTTTCTGATCTCAAAACGACATCCTAGTTACGGTATCGTAGTTAGGCATCATGCCTTGGTTTTTTTGTTGAGTGTGGGAATGCATATCATTTTAGTCGCTTCTTAAGAAGGGTTAAAAAAAAGAAAGAAAAGAAAAGAAATAAAAAAGCGGTTGAAATGATACGCACTCCCACACGTGTAACAAACGTCAAGGCATGATTCATAACTATATTTGGTCTGTTGTAATGGAACAGTAAAATCCAAAGGAAATGAGATATGAGAGACAGTGCGTCATCCTTTCCAGTAATGTAATAATCATATGATGATGATGTAGATAAACCTGCATTGCTTGTTCAAGGACTGAAAACTCGCGGTTCTCTAACGAACTTCAACAACTGTCTTAGGTGTATTTCGCACCTAGCACTTATCATATTGGTTTAATCCATTCGTTTGCATGCATCTCTAGCAGGATGGGTTTAACTGACATTCGTTATTTCAGTTCCTTTTGAAACTTTTGTCGAGACATTCAGTTTTCGGGTACAAAATGTTACGCATGATAATTCTAACTATTATTTCGACTTACTTTGTCAATAAAAACAATTTAAAATTCAAATGAACAAGGGCATATTTTCAAGATTAATTTTGGCCATCTTAAAAATACCGTATTTTATTAAATTGTATTCTGCCGCTAAGTTGTATATGTTTAAGGGTTTTGAGAGATTTTTCTGCAAATGATCTGACCGAAGTAAAAATTTGAGAGAGAGAGAGAGTACCACAGATTTTTAAGAAACCATAGCTGAAGAGTAACATGCCTGCGGAAGAATTGGCAAAATTAATCTAACGATATTTACGTATTTTGCAAAACATACAGAAAACGATATCAATTTGTTATTTCGGTTAGAAATTATGAATTTTTGGTCTATATATATATATATATATATACATATGTTATAATGGTTAAGCAAAGTATCTCTTCTTGGTTTTGTATATTTTGGTGAGATGCCCGTAACAAGCAAAGGAATTCAAAATGATCTGAAGGAGTTGTGCTTCGCTTGTCTAACATTTGTGCAATCATGTTCTTTCTTTCTTTTATATTGTTTGCATTCAGTGCAACTTCTTCGTTGTTTTTCTCTACAATATTACTTTAACAACATTCTGGTTATTGTTCCATGAAGTCTTTCTTAGTATCAGATGCATTTTACAGTACTTTTGTACGAGAGTCCCTACTTATTTCATATCACACACACACACTCGGCAATCACGTTAACTAGTATAAGAGAAAAGCTTTCTTATTTTAGATGTTACAAGAAGAAGCCGCTTCCTTTTCATTATGATCGCGCTGTCTAAATGCTGAGTTTTTTTTTTCATTTCGTTTAACTTAACTATTCTAGTATGTGAGTTAGTAAAAGCTTTCTCTCTCTCTCTGCACATTTAATATTTCATTCTGTTATTAAATCGAGCATATGATTTTCTATTGGCTTCTTTTTTTTTTTTTTTGCTCCTTAGAGAAATGTTGGAATCGCTGCCCAAGCTTTAGAAATCGCATGCTTAAAAACTTAATAAATAAGAGAATTTGAGGACAGAGAAGCCCCTGTCATCTTAGAAATACAACACTGAAAATCTGGAGCACTATTTAGTTACATACGCAAAACCCATTAGAGATCTTTGTTTGCAAAGAAACAGTGTTGAGCCAGGGAGAGATCCGATAGCATTTTTTTTTCATTCTTTCTATTTTTCAAAGAACTGCACACAAAAATATGACTAAGGAATGATAATTGTGCCTGAGACCAGCCAGCAAACCTAATTGCTACTTCCAAGGATTTTAGTGAAATTTGCCACTGATTTAGTTATTTGTTTATTTATTCGTGTAAGGTCCGCCCTTACCTCAACCATCCCTTAGGACTGGTTGAATCCTCTGAGGGACTAAGTGTGTCTATTTTTATGACTGTAGATTCATGTCTGTGTTCACGGGTCGGACGAAAAACCCGAGTTTCCGGATGAATAAACCTTCTACATCCGTATGAGACCGGCTAACTCACCTTTAGTCAAAAGGTGATAGAACCAGATAAAGGTTCCTTACGTCATGGACGGGAATCGAACTCAGGTCTTTACGACCAAAAGGCTTCGTCTATACCGACTGAGATACGGAAGCTCCCATTTGCCACTAATGATAGCCATTGATACGTAATTTTTAAAAAATAAAATAAAAAATAAAATCAGTAAACTAGAAATATATCTTCTTCAATGATAAGCTATAATACAATCATTAAGGATTTGATAATAATAGTAATTCAATAATTAAGGATTTCATAATAATAATATAATCATTAGTAATAATAAATCATCTTATCAGTGGCAAAATGAAACGTTCACCAATAGTTTGCTTTTTTGTCAATGTCAGACTACAAAGAAATATTCATGGAATTAGTTATATGCAGTATATACTGTATACAGTTAAATATACATTTATTATTAATGGATAAATGCACGTTTAAATTGCGACAAAACACTAAATGATGGGATTTCTAATCAATAAAATTTTTATTTTTCCTTGTTTCATCCAAGTCTTCAACTTTCACGGGTTATATTAAAATGTTTAGATTTCTGAGTTTTGCATTCCTATAGCGATTGGCGAAGAAGGATCAGCTACAACAAGTGAATCCACCAAAGTTCGAAAAATGCGAGGATATGTCATCTTTAACTTATCTGAATGACGCTAGTGTGTTGCATAATCTGAAAGAACGGTATTTCAGTCATCTTATTTATGTAAGTAAAAATAACTATGATACCACTTTACAGCAATTTCATATCTAATATAAAAATTTTCTTTTTCTCTTCTCTTCTCTCCATTCCTCTCTCCTTATCTTTCCTCTACCTTATCCTTCTCGTTTATTCCTTATTCTGATGTGTACTATCTTTCCTGTCGTTATTGTAACGTCTTCACATGTATTCCTTATTCTAACGCATATTATCTTTCCTGTCTTTATTTTAACGTACACTACCTATCATTTCCTTATTCTAACGCATATTATCTATCCTCTCCTTATACACCACTACATTAATTTATCCATTCAAATGTTCTATCATCTGACCCTGTCCCGTCAACAATAAAACAACGATCATCTCATCCCTTCTCCCTTTACTCAATGGTTTAATACTCTGTTGCATTATGTCCAAAAATTCTCCCTTCCACGTGTACCTATCCCTTATTTATTTAATAATTCTGACCCATTCATATAATGATCAATGTACTATTCACCAATATGTTACCATCGAATCCATCCTCCTGTCTAACCCTCCACTTCTCCCCAACCAACACTCCCAACTCCTCTTCCCTTCCATCAGAGATCAGTGAAAAAGGACCAGTTGCAGCAAGTGAACCCACCTAAATTTGAAAAAACAGAGGACATGTCCAATCTAACGTACTTGAATGATGCCAGTGTACTGTATAATCTCAAGGAACGTTACTATGCCAGTCTCATCTACGTAAGTATACTGCTTTGCCAACTCGTAGCGTCTTAGCCATAATCGCTTACATAACTTTAATTATAAGTACACTAACCGCATGTATTTTTCATTTTCAGGATATACCTGAAATTTACAAAGTTATTGGATTGATAACAATGAATTTTTAAGCCTATTTTAAAGATGAATGGTTTTTAATCAATCATTTAAGAAAGTTCACTTTACTGTGAAATTGCTTTCTATTGCAATTGTTTATATTATCGAGTGCGAAGCAAATGCAATAATGCTTCATGGCATAAGTCTTTCTTTTCTATGCTACCAAAAGTCTTTTAACTGAAATTTATTAAAAAGTATCGAGACAACTATGAAAACCGAAATTGAAATTTTGTATTTATAAAGTCTAGGGGATAATTCCGTACAAGGATACATTCTGTATCTGCGCATTTGAATTCTTGGAATTAGCCGTGATGATTATTTTGCTTTTGTCTTAATTTGAGAAGAAAAAAAAAAGAAAAGAAAATACTAGTATCCTGTAATAAAACGGTGATTAGTGCATTAGCAGGATGCGAATTGCTGATTACTATAAATCAATTGGTCTCGATACTTTTTTTAAACCAGAATTCTTGTGGTGAAATGCTTTGATTTTTATATGAATTATAAACTAGCTTATATGCTGATAAAAATTTCCTCTACTTCCTCTTACTTCTACAACGGTGCACGTATGTGTGTTTTTGTGGAGATCAAACATTGCATCTTTCTTAAGCTTTCTGGCAGCTTTTGCGGCTTCGCTCATATAAGCGTCTTTACAAATTTACTGGAGGCAGCCCCTTTGGTCAGTAATTTAGTAAGAAACCTAAGGTATTTAAGGAATTCTGATGAAATTATTCCATGTGAAGTAACATTAAAAGCCACTATATAAACATACGGTTTAAACCACAGATATAAATTGAATAGCTAACTTCCATAATACTGGAATATATTAGCTTTATGGAGGTCGTATAATTTACTTCCGGAAGATACATAAAGAATGCCTCTTCGGTTACGTTCTAGTACATTCTAGGGTATAAATTCCAATTTGAACTTTTAAAATATTCCTTCAATGTTTTTCGAAGATTTTAGTTATAACACGTTCCCGTTGATCATAAAACTTTTCAATCGTCTTCTTTTGAAGCGCAGGCGTAGGCGATTTTTGTTATTATCTTCTAAAAATAGAAATTTCCTTATAGTTCTGTTCATAAAACTTTTCGAACATTCATAAATGAGCACAATAAAGATAACATAAACTTGACGAACTATATCATCTATAAATTTTCTTAAATAATTATCTTTTGTGAGTTGTTCTCCTTTCTCTTGCAATACCTGCGACAATGGAATCGAATCTAGAAGGCTGGACTTTATTTTTATGGCGAATAAATAGTTCACAATGAGTTCTATAAAAATCAGTTATAATCTGTAAAAAAAGATTCTTCGGAAATATTTAGAGAAAACATTTCAAAATTAATGCAGATTTGAATTTATATACAACTAGTCAGCAATATTAGATAACTTTAAGTAAATATCTAAAATATTTCCCCCAAACAATAGTAAGACCAGGCGTATCTCTTTCCATCGCTTCCATTATCTTCTAGAGCAGGAATTCTCAACCTGTGGTACGCGTACCACTGGTGTTACGTGAGCCACTGCCTTACTGGTACATCTAATATCTTGAATTAAATATAGTGGTACGCCACTGGAAAAGGTTGAGAACCCCTGTTCTAGAGAAATACATTTATTCGAATGTTTCGGATATTAAAATAAAATCTTCCAGGAAGGTGTCATATTTATAATTCAAAGTTTCTTATAGCAGAGAATTTTTTATAGGTCAGATAAACTTCAAAACTTGAAATGCTATATTTCTTCCATCGTCTGACATACATTTTAATTTATTTTTTTAATATTTTGAATACTTCCATTTTAAGAAAAGAAGTGACCTAGCTATAACTCCAAAATATCCCGAAAGGCAAATTTTGCTTTATAAGCGTGCGCGCGAAATTTTTGAATATGTGCTGAATATTCAAATTTTTTGAAGGAAATTTAGTATTCGTAATTTACAAATACAGTTCGTAAAATTGACGAATTTATTGGTACGCCTAGAGATATGACGATTAGTAAATATCGAATTGTCATAAGTTTCTGTTAAATGTAAATATAGTTAATTTCAGTTTTGCTTGTTGTTTTCACCTGGCGTTGCAATACGATATTGCTTAATGGTGTGGCAATTGGCAGCTTGCTTATCGTTTGCATGTGCAAATGTTTCGATTAATCTTTTGCTTTTCAAACTACGTCATCGTCTTCAAATAAAGTACGAGGTAAACATATATGGACGATCTGGGTTTCGCAAGAGCATTTCCTTTGGATAGCTGCTGAGATCAAATGTATCACTTTCACCGTCGCCTTTCCCCCATTTCCTATATGAAAAAAAAAAAAAGGAAACGTAAGGCATATTACTTCCATAAATTCAATGTTCTCTATTTCTTGATCCTACTTCCAACCATCAGTCTGTTACTCTATTAACTATTCTTTTTCTTTATTTTTCATTTTTCCTGTTTGATCATTTTTCATTTATATTTTATATTTGTAAAATTTATATTTATATATCTGTAATTTTATATTTGTAAATATTTGTAATTAATCATTCATGATTTATATTTGTAAATTTAGTTGAATTCGTGATATTTTGCTTTGTAGCAATATTTCCAATATTATGTTGTTGTTTTTTTAAGCGTCAGAATGTTTCAGCGTTACGAATTAAGCAAGTATGTGGCCATCTGGGCGTGTCTTAAAATAATGAGAATATCGTTAACATAACACTGAAACTAAAGCCACGTTATTTTAAATTCCTCTGTAAGATGAAGAAATTTTAGTTTTCCAAACATGGGCAGTAACGCTTACAGAAGTGTGAGTGAATATAAATAAGAAGAAAAGGGTGGCTTTCCTTGAGCTATATTTAGCACTCGGAGACTGCTGTCACGCCCAAAGAACTTCCCGTTTCTATGTAGAGATAATGCTGGAGGAGATGGGACATACGGATGTAAATAAATGAAATGGAAAAGTACAAGTCTATGACAGCAATGCTTCGTTGATATAAAATTATATCTAATTGTGTTATTAATGATATCAAAATTCAAACACAGTTCGATTATTTGCGAAATTATCGGAAGAAACAGCCATGATAATCCAGAAACTAAATCTAATTAAACATCGAATATGTATTTAAAGTGAACATGATATTTCTGTTTCTCTCTAAGGAGGCAAACTATAGTTTGCTTTAACTAACGGGTTTCTGATTGAGACAGTAAGTGTGCATGCTCTTTGGCATGAATTGCCTTTAAATATGATCTCGAAGCAGAACGTTTTTTTTTTCTTTTTGTGTTTTTTTTTCATTGAGCTGACAGCGCCTTTTCGAACTGTTTTTTATCCTTAGGCCAGACAATTAAAAACTGTAATAAAAGTTACAGTGCTGTTCAGGATCATATTACTTAAGCCTTAATACCAAGGCCACGTATGCTGAAGAATCATGCACAGTCTGCAAATGGCCATGATACTATCACGGAAACTTCAGTTTCTTGGTGTAAAATGTCAGCTTGCTATTTAGTGAGAAACACGAATATCTATCCTTCTAAAATAGTTTAATTGCCACGATGAAGATTTTAAGGCTCTTTGTTCAAAATACTAAAATATGGGTGCATGTATTCCATTGTAAATCTAGCCGTTTGTTCGAAGAATCAGTACGTGAATGGGAATAAAAGTTTAACGTCAAGTGGCACTTATTTTGAACTTACATCCAGAGATGGGAGACAAGACTAGACTTCAGAACAACAGTACTGAAGGAAGTGAAGGAAGTAAGGAACATTGGGAATGATGGTGGATAGAAATATGAAGTTCTAACATATTTCAAAATAGAGTAAAGACAATTTATCTCAGGGATTGCTACAGTGCAAGGGAACCGACTCTAACTAGTAGAGGCCTTGTATAAGGCCTTGATCAGACTACTCTGGATTACTTGTGCCGGACCCGGGATTAAAAGGGGATAAAGAAACTTTAGAGAGGACACGAAGGCGGATAATAAAAATGATGCTAGGACTGTGGAATTTTGGTTACGAGGACAGACTGGAAGTATGTAATCTGCAGAACCTAAACAGAAAACGAAGGAGTGAGAGGATTAAGATATTTAAGTTGCTGAGAACTATCTTCCGTATGAACACAACTGGGAGCACAAGAGGAAGAGATAGGAACAAGAGGCCATCTTTGGAAGGTGCACACAAGGAGTGGTGAGTAAAGGAGCAGGAAGCAGTTTTTGTTGTTTCATTGAGAATTGTAGGTTCATAGCCTGTAAATTAGTCAAGGAGGTATAGAGAATTTTTTTGTTGTGAGACGGACCTGCTGTAGTGAACTTCATGAGACCATAGAGTTCCATAGTGAATTTACCACTGTGTAAAGACTAAAAAAATTACTTTTACTTTTATGTAAAAGGAAAAATAAAATATATTCTTTTGTGAAACATCTGCTCGTGATACCTAAAAATGGATGCATTGTTTGGAATCAGCACGCATTATAACCCTTTACATTACTTTATATTCCTATTAGGACAAAAGCTTCATGCTGGAAATTACATCTTATTTTTATAAAAATGAAAGTAGAATATCATTTTAAGAGAAGAAATAAGCAAAGCACTTCAAATATGACAGGTGCTTTCACTCTTTATTGCAGCAGGTAACGAATTCCATGGAAAAAATATTTCATTTAATAATTCAAAAAACTCTATATTATGGATTCTATACTTCACAGCTTTATGACTGTGAAGCGTTTTTTTTTCCACAGCTATTTGTGAAGTATTTGACACAGCTTTTACTCTGTATTACTTTTAGTTCAACTCAATAAAAAACATCAAGATCGGCGTATCGCCAGAGATGTCGAAACACAAACATTTAACAAAATATTTTCATCTAGCCAACGAAGTAAGTCTCGTTTTTAAAATTGCTCATTTCTTAGAGTGATTGGAACACTGTCGGGTATGACATAACCCGGTCTTTCTAAAACCGCATTTCATGAGAAAAAGAAAAGTCATAATGTTGTTATGAATATATTAACTACTGTGGCTATCAATATTTCAATACAAAAATCGGGATCGTTAACTAAAAGTTTCTCAGACTGTGAGATGCGCCTCAGGGTGAGGTTGAAAAGTGAAACAACACCAAAAGGTTCCTTTTTCACTTGTGGATTAAAAAAATCGAATAATAAATTTAAATAAATATATAATCATTGCATCTTATGCTAATTTCTAAACGTAACTGCTGTGAAAGTGATTTTTGCAAATAGTTTTAAAATATTGAACTACTGAGAACTTTTAAAACTATTTGTGATAACACTCTCACGCAATCATACACTAGGTGGTCAAAATATTAGAGATAAATTCCTATGCAGTATCCAAAATTAATATTCTTCTAATCACATGTGGTAGGCACCGAAGCTTGACCTTGAGCGACTTTCAACGGAAGATGATAGACGAAGAATCCGAATAAGCAGAAAGCACAAAGCCAACATTAGGCATATGGCCGATCTGAGTGACATATGTAAGAGAGTATCACCAAGATGAAGTCCAATGGTCATGCTAAAACTGTCCTAACATGGGTGATATAACCAGGGACTGTGTAGAGTTTATTAGGACAAGCCATGCTTTGCACACTTCCGCATGGGATATAACAACAGGCGACTAATCAGGATGCCACGCATGCTTAACAAGAACAAGCAACTGCGGAAAAAGTGGCAAGGAAACATCGGTATTAGACAAGGGGGGGGGGGCACAATTTCCAGCTCATTATTATTTCATGCAGACGGAAAGACGATGGTTTGGCGACAATAACACAAATCCATGAGCCTACCGTGTCTGGTCACAACAATACAAGGCAGTGAAGTTATGATCCAAGAAATATCTCCCTGTCATTCCTAATCCTCCTCCTCTCTCTCTCTCTCTCTCTCTCTCTCTCTTGATATTAGCAGAACAAGATCCAAGTGATGCGATCTAGATGAACATTGTTGAGACTAACTCATTCATGTTGAAGGTTTGCCCTGAATCTCGTTATCCTGGGTTTACCCGGGATAACGAGACATGCCACAGGGCTTATGCAGTCCAGGGATGATTTAAGGAAATGATAATCAATTTACCTTAATTGATTGTCATTTCAATCACCAGAACTCATTCCCATTAGGCATCTTTGGGAACAGTGGAATGAGATATTGGTCACAGAGATTCACTCTAGCAAATCCGTTAGTGACTTAGGAATTCAGTATACCTGTCTGGATGGCACAATACCTCCGGAGTGTCTTTTAGGAACCTCGTGGAGTCGATGTGTGCACGAGGACATTGACTGTACGACTTGGTTATACAGTTCATATAAATTAAAAGTACAAGTTTTCCATTATTATTTACTATTAATTTCAATTTTGAAAATAAGCACAGTCAAAATCCAAAATCTTTTGTAAAATTGCAGAAAGAGTATGCTTTTTAGATTATATCAGAAATGCGAACCATGAATTCACGTCAAGAAATATATAACTAATGTACCAATTTGAACCAAATGTGCTAATAGGTATCGCTGACTGGTTATAATTTCAGGTGACGAGTAAGAGCCAAATATTAAGATTTTTTTTCTACATTTAATAAAATAAATAATTCAGGGGTTAATTTCATTATAAATGGGAAATGAGTTAAAGAATAGTTTCTCTCATTATTAGATATGTGAAGAGCCAAAGGCTTCAATTCGGCGACATATAACTTGTTTAAGTTAAGGGATATTACATCCCATATAGTTTCTTAGCCGAATAAGAAACTCAAAGAGTTTCATGCCGAATATAGTAGAAACTGTATAAAGTTCGGCGATTCCAAGCGTAAGCAAATACCTGGATACTGCAGCACTGATCCCAAAGGGTAGTGCAAGCTGGGGCAACTCGTGGTAGAAGTGGAGCAAGCTCCAGTTCCTAGGAGCTAAGTTCACATTATGGGCAAATATCAAGAATAGTGATCGGAGCTTGCTCCACTTCTACCACGAGTTGCCCCAGCTTGCACTACCCTTTGGGATCAGTGCTGCAGTATCCAGGTATTTGCTTACGCTTGGAATCGCCGAACTTTATACAGTTTCTACTATATTCGGCATGAAACTCTTTGAGTTTCTTATTCGGCTAAGAAACTATATGGGATGTAATATCCCTTAACTTAAACAAGTTTCTCTCATTGCTTGGCGAGATAAATCAAGTCTTGTGCAAGAGTCAAAAATAATAAGAAAAATGTCTTAAGAAGTTCACGAAGAGCACATAACCTAATAATGATGCCATATATAATCGGAGAGTTATGCAATGTGCCATGAAGAAATACGTTAGTCATTGTTAAAATGCAGCACTTTGAATGGTACATCTCTCAAGAAGTCCATCGTGAATATTTGTCTTTCCATTCAGGTAAAGAATTCGTTAGCAAGGCAGAAGACTTGATAAATTCGTGTATGATTATATTTTATTGGTTTAAAATGCTTCTAATGAGGCAATATAGTTTTCAATACTGGATCACTAATTCAATTCCTTATGTCTCACAGACATATTCCGGCTTGTTCTGCGTCGCTATCAATCCTTACAAACGCTTTCCTGTTTACACAAATCGTGCAGTTCAGATGTACAAGTGCAAGAGGAGAGGAGAAATGCCACCTCACATATTCGCTGTATCTGATGGAGCCTATGGTGATATGTTGCAAAGTAAGTCTTCTGGTCATTTCTAACCACTTTAATAAGAATCTAACAACCTCTTCAGTAATATAAAACATTCTTTAAAGCTTCAAAAATTGAAAAGAAAGCATGTGATCAATGATGAGTGATCACGTAAAGATTATATGATTAACGGCGTGTAAATAAATAAACATCAAACAATGCTCAGTTTCTGTCGACTTAAATGATCGATATGATCAATAATGGTTTCACCTTTGGAATCGATTATTAACGATTTGGTTAAAAGAAATTCATCAATTACTCTTATTCGCTAAACAATGCAATAAACGTTCGTTTAACGTTATCACTCATTGATGCATCAGCTGAAACCAGAGTCTATTGCTGAATTTCTGGAGAAACCTTTAACAAATTAAAAAACAACTAATCGACCAGCTATTGACACTAATGTCAACAGTTGGTCGATTAAATACTGGAACAATGTTTCTAGTGTGTCGATTACATACACGAAACGGCGTTCTCCTTTTTTTTAATGTAAAAGAATTTGAAAATGAAAAAACACAGAATTGCTTGTAAAAAATGCAGTTCTTCAAAAGGAAAACCGAGACCATCTTATCTTGAGATGGAAAGCCATCATAGATAATTATAAAACTTATATCACTAATTAAGTTTCTGCCTTTCAATAAAGTTAATTTTTAGGTTGTTTCAAATAATAAAACATAAACTATATTTATGTTTTAAAAACACAACAGCAACAAAAAATAATAATAAATAATGATAAGAAGATTTAACTTCCCTATTCAATACAAGAACTATTTGTGGATTAGCATGAAGAAGTTAAACTTTGCCAAAAAGTTTAACTTCTTGTCAGTACGTTTCAATACCATATCAACTAGTGTCGTTAGATCTGCCGGCAACACATTGAATTCTCCCTCACTCCCAGAAAAATTTCTTATTTACAGCATTTTTCTTATAACAGTCATAAACTAACTTTGTCAGCTTTGCTTTCCATACTACTGAAATGTTTAAAGCACTTCAGTAGAAATTAAATATCAGTAGTGTATGAGGTGTGCTACATGTTCTTCATATTGAGAAATATTTGCGAATGCTTTATTTTGATCAGTTTGTATTTTAGCATCGTTTAGATTTTTTTCGTTGAAATTTTTAATTTTTTCCCCTTTTGTTTTTATTTCCAGATCGTGAAAACCAGTCAATGTTGATCACGTAAGTTACGCAAGGAACCGTAATGTCCTAAAAACTCCTCACATTTAAAGTTTCTTTAAACAAAACAACAGAAAAAAAAATAATGTAAATCTAAAATAATTACGAAAATTTGCAATTAAAAAAGTTCTCTGTAACCTTTACTAAACTACCTAAATAAATAGAAAACACAAAGCTTAATTTGTTAAAAATGGACGAGATTGTTCAATAGTATTTGTTTATAATGTCAATTTGTTTTCCTCCCTGTTGTGTTATCTCCTTTGCATATCAGAAAAATTTCTGAACTTTTAAAACATTTCCTGATCCTGTAGATGATATTAATATTCCCAATCATATAACGATGTCCCAACCTTTGATATCCTCATTTCTTTCCTGTAGAGGCGAGTCCGGAGCAGGTAAAACTGAAAACACCAAGAAAGTGATACAATATTTCGCCCACATTGCAGCTTCAGGTTATAAGCAAAAAGTATCTACTGGTGTAAGTTAGAACGTTCATGATGAGTTTGTTTTACTTACTATGCAAAAGTAATCCTATAGCTGCCGTCCCAAAAATTGTCATAGCGAAGATTTACTTCTCTATTTTATCTGTAGAATAAACTAGGTAATGTTGAGAAGCAAAGTCGCGTTAATGATAGTTTTTGGAACAGCAACGGTAAATGAAGACGAATATAATTTCCTTTTGGAATCAAATCAAATCTGTATTTATGCAAAAACGAGCAGTTTTATGCTTTCCGTTTTAGCTCTTAAGCCACTGAGCTTTCCAAAGATTTGAATGTCTGCAGAGGTCACGTTTAACCAACGCATGCGCATTGTGGGCTGTTAATTGCTAAGAGAGTCGGGAACATTAAGACGGACATTTATAAAAGAGTTTCATTTTTCGCCTATCCTAATCCTTAACCTAGATAACCTACTATCCTTGCCTAGTTTGTCTCTATCCTCACATCTTTAATGCCCGTCCTCTTCCTGGCCTACCTGTGTGTATGTCCAAGCCAAATAGCCTGTGAACTTTCGTTGCTTATAGAACAATGTTTCTTTTTTTTGTAACTTAGCGGTGAATCTGGTGCCGGTAAGACAGAAAACACGAAGAAAGTAATTGCTTATTTCGCTAATGTCGGTGCCGCTAGCAAAGGAAAAGAAAAGAAAGAAGGGGCGTCCAAGAAGGTATTTGTCAGGATGTTTGATTCGTGTGGAATCCTGTGACCAGTTAGAGAGAAAGATCCCACCCAGTTCCTAATCCAGCATGACTGAAGAGTTGAAAACGTAGCTTAGAAGTTAATTATTCAATTGTTTCACTCTTTATTCTGCCTCTTGACAATAAAATTTAAAAATTCCTACATTTCCAAATGCATTGAATTTTCGTTATTTACATGACATTTAAATTTAATTGTAATTTTTATAAAATTACAATTTTATATTTTGATATAATTATAAATTATGATTATCTTTTTTCCTAATTAAATTTTCTTTATGTTAAAAAAGCACTTTAATACTTTAAAAATGACTTATATATTTTTTTTTATTGCACGATGAATCTTAATTCCAAGAAGCATTTGTAAATAATAAATACTGTATTATTATTCACGCAGTTCCTATTAATATTACTAATTGTCGGGATGTTTGATTCCAAAAGAATCAAACGTCCTGACAAATTAGCAATATTAATGCCAAACGTAAAATGAACAAAATATGATTTATTAATATGAGATTCATGCTCAACATTTTGTTTATTTTCTGCAAAAACCAATTTAAGATATTTATTAATTAAACAATAACTATCAAATATGCAGTATACAGTTCCTACTAATTTCATGTTAGTTCTCGTCAGACATATATTTTAATTTTTTTTTTTTATTCCCAGTAAAATGCGCCTACCGTTTATTTAAAAAAATGTTTTTTTTTTTAAGATTATGTGCGAAATATTAGTCAAGAGGCAGAGTACGCTGAAGAGGTATAATAGCATGGAAAACACCCAAATATCTTTTCTAATACCTGACAGACAGTAAATCCATTTGCATCTTCCTTAGAAATAGTTGCATGCATCGCTTAATACTGAATCAAAAAGGTTGAACAAAATATTCTGCGGATTTTAATCTTACATGGTTTTCCTGCTGAGGGAAAATCTCAAAGTAGCTTCATATTAAGTGAAAAAATAAATTTAAGAAATTATTACATATTTTAGAAGGCTCAAAATAAAATGTCTAATAATATAAAAGGTGCTCCCCTCACATAGTTATTAAAATAAATCAACCGCAGAAACTTTTGGAAGCCTTGTATATATATATATATATATATATATACTTTTGATATTTAATTTTGCAGTAGTCGTTTACAGTTTCAATATTTTAGAGAGAAAATTTAGCTGTGCATAATGGAATGTAACTCATTCTATAATATACACAACTAGAATGAAACACAGCATGTTTTTCATACTTCTGCATGTACTGTATCTAGGAATGTCTTATGATATAAACTTGGGGGTATGTACAGAAGATTTCTTCAATTTAAAAGATTTAAAAAAAATAATGGACTGACTATAAGCTGAAATCTTAACAGATGTAAAAATGTCTATCAAGTTTGGATTTTTTTAAATTTCATTCATTAAAATTTAATTTAATTAAAATTTTGTATAGTTTGATATTAATTTGTTTCATTTAATTTTAGATTATGTTATTAATGATAGTCTTTTCGGATATTATATTATTTTATACAATTATTTCAAAATTTCTTTATTTACATTACAATGAAATCCACGAATGCCAATGCATACTTATCATTACCTGTACAAAAAACACGAAAATTAATTAATTATTCTCATGAACATTGCACCATAGAATTTTTCTAAAACTTCAGGAATGCAACTCTTTCTCGTAAAATTATCAAAGAGGATCTAACATTAGGCTATACACGAATGCGATTATTTGTGAATTCTAATATGTTTCATCTTAGATAAATTAGGAAAAGAACAGACGTGCCAGCAGATGATGATGACGGTATGAAGCTGATGAAGCTGATGAGGGTACCAAATGCAATAAAAATAAGAACAAAAAAATTGCGGTGTTTTAGCATTCGCTGTAGGATTTGGACCATGTTGGAAAAACGCAGCTAGATTTTTTAAGAATTAATAAAATTTTTGTTAATGTTTTTATTTTTAAAATTACACGAATTTGAAATTATATAACTTAAAAACGTAAACACGTGACATCCTTTACTTACGATATCCAAACAGTAGTCAAGTTAATGTGGGTTAGTGATAAGAAAACAATAATAATAGGAGACCGACTCATTTCTTTTCTATAACATTTACAGTAAAGTATGCTAAGATATTTCGCTGTTATTACATGTCCTTTCGGGTATAATAGGAAAAACATCATTCGATGCGAATTCAGTGATTAATTATCATGCTGTATAAATTAAAATTAGAACTATGAATCAAATACTCCTATTGAATCCTAAAATCATGCATATGTTTTAGTTAAAGATATTGTTTGCAAGCATTGCACAAGTTCTCATACCACGAAATAATTGAATACTTTATGACCTGTAGTAGTACACCATTCTTTGGAATGGACATACAGTTTTCAAAAATTAATAAGATATTGTCTTTTGCGTAAAGACAACAGATAGAGCAGAATTCTGCTGAAAGACACTTTGTGCTTGATAAAATGCGTGTTTGTTTGAACGCTTTGGAATTACATAATAACTACTTTCGAATTAATGTATCAAATGGCTCTCTAAATGGTTGTAGGCGACATTTCAACAGGAATCTCAATTATATACTGAAGATCACAGCATTCATTACGATATATTCAAGTAAATCTTTATTCGATAGTTAGCCGAAAGTTCCAACGTCTTGAAATATCAAGAAAATATTTGCTTCCAGAATGCTAATCGCAACTCCGTTTTTTTATTTCGGTCTAACATAATTAGAATTTATTGCAAACTAGCACGTCTCTAGCTTCTTTGGAAAATATTTTGATTTGTATACAAATAATGAATGCATTTTTCCATATGAATTCTTCAGGGTAATTTGGAAGATCAAGTCATCCAAACCAATCCTGTGCTAGAAGCCTTCGGCAATGCTAAGACTGTAAGGAACGACAACTCATCCCGTTTTGTGAGTATTTTAGAATTATGTTTCTTATATTTCAACTTGTTTTCGATGTATTTAGAAATTCCAAACAAATAGTTTTTGAAATTTTTGGATCTTCAGTTAAAGCGGTCATCACAAATAATAGCATATCACTTTGAGGCGTGCTTTATAATTCATAGGAAATATATTAATTTCTTAAAAATATACTACTTCTTTATCTCTATGTTTGATATACACATATATCATCCAATAGAAACGAGAAAAGTTCTGGCTTCTAAGAGTCCCTCTTTAATATAGCGATTTCCTTGTTCATGTTTGACTGTATCTCACAACATGGTGAAAAAACCTCAGAGGCGATTAGAAAAGGTATAGAGAAGATGAGAAAAAAGTATCTGAGGACAATTAGGAAAACGAACTTAAAAATGTCCCTTAGAGGAAGATTACTAAAGAAAGATTGGGAAACACTGTCATACACTGAGGCCATACTTTATCATAATTGACACTAGAGACATTTCTGGCATATGAATTCTACACATAAATTTCGTTTTGTCTAATTTTGCTATTAAAACGTTTCAATGACTAGAAAATTAAGTAAATAACTAAAATAAGAACATTATTATCGTTTCATATTTTTTGCTAATTAAAACAGTATTATAAATAAAAAATGAATCTTTCTCCAAACACTTGCGAAACGAAAAATTTAATTTTTTTTTTATGCAGCTTCCAACTACGAAACGTTTTTGTAAACCTATAGTACATTCGTAGCTTGGGTTGGCTAAGATTTTTTTCTATTTTTATTAATTTTATATATTTTTGTATTTTCGTTGATTTTTAGAGAGTCCTGGAAACCCTGCTTTAAGAGACCAAACATGGAAATTTTTCAAGTCACTTCAGACCTTCAATAAGCGAGGCAATGGTCTTACAAAAGGCAATGAAATCATCTCCCACTTAAAGACAATCATAAACATCCATGCCCACGGAGGTATTCGAATCCGTTGTTGGTTGGAGAGCAGATGCACTAACCACTCTGCTAATCAGGATGAACATAATATCGAAAATTTCTGTAAATCAGCGTACCTATTAGACTGAAAGGCATTAGGATCAGCATCTCTTAAATTGTTTACCTAAACTACACTTTTTATACTACTCAGAGCGGAATTTCAATTTTACACATTTCTATCACCCTATCTCTGTATCAAATTTTTGTAAGAGATGTGCAGTAGTGATACTGCGAAGTATCACTACTCTATTAATAATCTTTAGCATACACTATCGAAGTATGTTAAAAGTTATAGCAATGTTTGTGAAAGTATTTAAATGGTTGACAAATGCATTCCGGCCGTCCTGCTTATTATTTTCAATCCTGATATGACTTGAAAAAGTTTCATGTTTGTCTCTAAAGCCAGTTTTATAATTTATTTAATTCTTAGTCCTCACACAGTACTAATATACTGTAGATATGCAGCCTTTCCTTATGAGTGGGATTTATTTAAAAAAAAAGTATCAAATTTCATTAAGTTCCACCCATACATTTGAAGAATCCGTAAGATTAATTCGAATCATTTTATCAGATTTCGCTAATAAATATGATCCAATTGAAATTTACTGACCATCGTGGGCATTGTCATTAATGCATCTTAGATCCCAACTTATAAATTTCAATAAATTCTGGAGAGAGCGAGAGAGAGAGTTTATAATTTAGAGATTACTTTTTTGCTTTTTTTTGTGTATCCTTGCACAGTGGTCCGATTGAAAGAATTATTGGAATGATAATAATTCTGTAAAGACTCCAATTACAAATTTCAATAAAATCTGTCCAGTCAAAGAAGTGGTTTAAATAGAAGGAAAAGTGTGTAGTATGATTTTCAATTAATTAATTTACTTGCATTGTAATATATATTATTCTTAGTGGCCAAATTTTAATAGAGATCTGAAGTGCCTGTATGATTGGCTGAGTGGTCATTAAGCAGTGCCGAAGGGTATGCGATTCGGACCTTAAAACGTCCAGCCAAATGGCATCGTCGACACGGAATGAACGATGGTGGCCTACAATTGATATGCAAATATGCAGCATTTAATTTGAAGAAATAACGCAGGCAAGGTGACGTTTCCATATAGCCTGTACGTCTTGCTTTGCGCTTTTCCTTTGATTATTTTCAACCTTAATAGAAGAGTTTTCATTTTCATGCACGACATCATCTGTCGCTGTGACGATTCTACACTGTATTTGAATAAAAAAAGTCCATAAAACTAACGAGTACAATATATTTTTTAATTATGCAAAATGTTCAAGGCGCCTTCGATTCAATCCCGTCTATGATACTGAGAACCTTCCATAAGGGCTTTTCAAATAAAGGATGAGTTAGCCAGTCTCATACGGCGGTAGAAAGCTTCTCCTCCCCCCTCCCCCCAGAAACTTGTTTTTTTTCATCATGCCATACATGTAAACTGGTTGGGGAGCACATGCAATTAAGAGCCAAAACATAATATACTACCTTCATAGTCTTAAATTGCTTTAGTCGTAATTCCGATGAACTCAATAAATAAATAAAATAAAATAAATAGACAGACGTTTCATTTTTTTTAAATTAATGCTCTAAATCTAAGGAAATAGGTGGCAGCCCTTTAGGTATAAATGTTTGCAAGCCGGTAGCTAGCTTTCTCTACTTTTCAGCACTGTCCGAAGAGTTGAGAACATTTCTGCGGTGTCGGTGACAAAAAAAGTGACTATCCAAAACCAGAACCAAATAAGCCCTTACTTTATTTAATAATATGTGCGCACACGATCGACTTTAATGACCTGCATTAAATTTTAAAAGGATAAAAAATATATAATCTTTCTTTTTCGGAAGAAAAAAAAAACCTTATGTGTGCCAGAGATTGCCTAACCGTAGCATCGGCTGAAAACAGCTTAGAAAACGTTTCTTTAGTCAGTGACTAGAATCAATATATTTTTAACAATATATTTTACTATATATAGTTAAATAAAATAATATATTTATTTAACATATAATATGTTAAATAAACAAAATAGAATCAAACCTATAATATTTCTTCTTGAGACTAAGCCTTACGAGTTACGAGAAGCTACTTTTCTAGCCTTTGTTTAGCATTAAAAACATATATAAATAAAAACATACCAATTAAGAGAAGATTTCTTTATCTATTTGGTAACATGCTACATATGCAACTGACAACAGATTATGGAGATAAGATTAATTGTTCCATCATGGCAGTAAGTAGGCTTAAAGTAAGTCGAGTTACTTTTTTATGTGAATCGCACCTGAGAAAGGCTGTAAAGCTACTGTGCATTAATACCTAAGATCAGATTATCTGGAAATCCTGCCCTAAAGACCAAACCGTACTTTTCTCAAGCCACATGAAAAACCCCCAATAAGCGAGATGATAGTTTCCAACCGAGCAATGAAGATTATCTATCACCTAAAAATATTCTCAAATATCCCTGTGGGATTTGAGAATATTTTTATTCTCAAAAATGCCTTGTGGGATTCGACCTATCACCTGTGGTTTGGGGAGGTGAGACGCTATCAATTCAGTACTTGGTTACAGATCCTTACTCTTACACTTTAAGGGAGGAAATTACCTACTATGGACATATTCCAAGGAAATGATTTTAAAAAAGGGTCTGTCTTCTAGCCCTCCACAGGCAGAGAAATGTATATAATTTAAAAGAGCATTTATATTTCGAATTTCCTTAATGGTTAATGGTATTTAATCTTGTTCATAGGGTAAATTCATTCGTATCCACTTCGGACCAATGGGAAAACTGGCTGGTGCTGACATCGAAACATGTAAGTTGCTTTCTGGATATATCCAAATCGTAGTAGTTTGAGTTTTCTAATTATACAAGTTTATCACGTTTTAAAACACTTAAAGCATTAAAGTAGCTATAAATAATAAGAAAATCTTATATGAAGGATTATTATTATTATCATTATTGTCTTGAAATCACACTCGTAACAAATGCTAAATATCCAATCACTGCAACCTTAAATGGACCAAATACATTGTATACCTTTATAAGAAACTTCGAATTATTAACATCAAAATGTTCCAAATAAAAGATATGATACAAATCCGTCTAGTTAGTACAAACGTAGTAGCTGTATTAATTGTACAGCTACTACGGTTTTGTAGTAGCTGTACAAACCTCACGGTTTTGTGGACCTCACGATCCACAAAACCGTGAGGCTAAACATGATCACTTACCTTGATGATTAAAAGGAAAACACCACGCGCGCGCATGCATCAAAACACAAACAGTAAACATTAATTAGTGACTCCAGTTTCTTCATAAATACTTATTTTAATTTTGAAAACGGTGAGATTATAATGCTACACTATGCATAATCCTATCACTACAATTATCATTCAACTTGCATTACCTTAAATCCGATATTATTTATAATTATCTTACATTTCTTTCACAGATATTATACATAACATTGCCCTTGCATTTATAGTATCATCTTCAACTATTATATTTTTTCATACGACAAAGAATTTAACCCTGGTTGCATTTACTTCATTTTCTTTGTGTACATTATATCATTTTTTTCTGTCTGAGTCCACATAAAATTTACTGCTTACTCTTTCATTTACTTAATAAATGACATTTTATGTGTAAATTGAAAGGGGGATGGTAAATCCCGTTCAATTTTATAGCCAGGTCCGAAACTCGGATCGAAATCCATCGAAATCCATAGAGTTTCATGCAAAAAAAACTATTGGCAGGCCCAAGTGTAAATGATCATTTGGGTAGTACAACACCAGGGCAACTCCATGCAGAGCAAGCATGCTCCACCTTTGCATGGAATTGCCCTGGTGTTGTACTACCCAAGTGATCATTTACACTTGGGCCTGCCGATAGTTTTTTCAGCATGAAACTCTATGGATTTCAATCCGAGTTTCGGACCCGGCTATAAAATAGAAATTAACATTAACAAATTCGCCGGTAAAATAGCCTTTCGGCTTATTATCTTAGACATTTTATGTGGTTAAAATTATTATTATTAAGACATCTATGGTATGTTCATCATGGAGACCACACTTTTATTTTTATTTTAAATATTCGTGTTATTATTTATCCTTTAAAAAAAAAAAACTATCATTCTTTTGCATGTAGATCTACTAGAAAAGGCCAGAGTAATCTCTCAACAGCCACTTGAACGGTCCTACCACGTATTTTATCAAATTATGTCTGGTCACATTAAAGGCTTAAAAGGTAAAATATTTCTTTGTTTTATATAATACGAGAAACTTAGTAAAAATAGCATGGTTTAATTTTTGCACAGTAAATTCTGGAAAAAAAATTGCATTATTTGTATAGTTAAAGTTTGACAAAATTCCGTAAAAAAGATCTTTAATAGTTCATAAATATTTATGCATTCATAGATATATTGGAATATTGCTCTAAGTTTATTTTATTTAATGAACCTGGATCTTGTTCAACTTCTTTATGAAATTGAACTAGAATATATGTTAATAAGACAAATAACACTTCTATTGTATATTTTCTGTTTCAGAAAGTCAGTAAAGGATTAAGGATTTAAATTTAATGTATTAATCGAAATAATACTCAACAATCTGTTTTGTTTTTATCTGAATGGTACAAAAAGGATGACTGGCTCATATTTCACTAGCTTGAATTTGAGCCCTAGAGTAGGCGAGTCAGTCATCAATAGTCGACCTTATGTACAAAATGATCGCAATGAATTAAATAGATGGGCTCGCTCTACATTCAGGCAGAGAGTTTATGTACACAATAATTGTTAAAATATTACATTTACAAGAAATTATTAAAATAGTACAGTCAATTTTGGATCGCCGTTCACACGATTTTGGTTCATTATATATATATAAGTAGGAAATTCCTTCTGCTCCAACTGTGTCGGCACATGCGCCATTGTCATTCTTAAGACAGCGGAGAGAAAGAGACCTCTGATGGCAGAAGAGAAGATATATTCTTCAGTCTGTTTATGTTACTTTTCATGACGTTGACTGTTTATGCAAAACAGGGTACAAAAGGTTGTCAACTTGTAGTCGACTTATACCAAGCCCTACTCCATATGAAGAGGAAGACAGAGCTTGTTGTAGAACAGCCAATTGGTTCTGTTCCACATAAAGCTGTAAATTTCTGATTGTATTTCCTTGTTAATTCTTCTGGAGAAAAAACTAGAATTTTTACTGAATGCAAAAGGACACTGGAAACTGTTTGACTGATAATAATCGCCCCCCTCCCCCCTCTAACGGACGCAGATGTTCATACTGCCGCACACTTTTCTAGTACTTGTTTGAAACGTTTAATAAGTATTTCCCAGTTCTTATCCACATAAAAGGGCGTGTTTTCCTAAGTATTTGATTTCCTCTGCAGACCAGTGACCAGACATTAGGGAATCGGTTCGGTTTCTTCATTTGCCACACACCACAGTCCTGTAATTTTATTACATTTAGTTTGACTCCTGATGCTGCTTGATATTGTTGGTATGCTATTTGTACGTGAGGCTTGGTAAGAAAGTTTAGGATGGCCAAAGCAACTTGTTTACACCGAGCAGAAAGGGTTGGCAATTGCGCAAAGAGGACCAGAAAACAGACAGCCTTGTTTAACATCTCTGCTGCATGGTATAAGATATGGTGAGCTTGTTGTTTATCTTCATGCAAAAGTGAGCATTAGCATATAATATCTTAATGTCTTGAATGGTGTCTGGGCCCAAACCGAAGGCTTTCAAGCAGTTGAATAAGTGGGGAAAGCTTTTTCTTGGTCAAGTGTTACAAGGCCCGTGGTTTCCCTGTTGTTAGTCATACTTATCAGATCGCTTATGAGGTATACGTTTTCATGGATGGATCATTTTGGAATAGAATAGCTCGTGTGTCTATCTATTATTTCATTCAGAGCGACTTGAGTCTCTTGGCGATCGCTTTTGATATCATCTTACAGTTGGTGTTTATAAAATGGATCGCTAGTTTTCTAGTTTTGTAAGGTCATCTTCCTTTGGAATGAACTTAATGACAGACGTTTTCATACCGGATGGGCGGCCGTTGGTAGTTGCTTCGATATATTCTATGGAGAGCAGGTCCAAGCTGCTTCCAGAAGGACTGGTAAAACTCAGTAGTAGTCCGTCTATGGCGAGAGATTTCCCCGATAAGATATCTGTGAAGTCTCAAAGCATTCACGTAAATGTATCTGTATCTGCATACAATAAAGTGTGCGATATCATGATAATCAAAGAGATTAAAATAATATATCCTTCCTTAAGAAAACACTCAAAAATATTTTTTAAATTACTATGATTCGACCTCTTTAATCACAAGACTGACCGTGAAAGATCCACTTTAAAGTCAATCTCTTTACGCAAGCAAAGAAGAATAAGTTGAAATTACTTTGAACATGTCTAGTGGCGAAATTTATTTCATCAAGAAAAATTACCGCAAGAAAAATCTCCGGAAATTTTAATTCGTGTTCAGGATATAGCTATTTATTAGTTTCATATCAAGAGTGTTTAACTTTCGTTCTCTTACATACAGTATATTCAAACTAATTTTAATGCAGTCAGTTTTCCCGAAGATCTGTCCTCTCTCAAAAAACGGCCTAATCCGTTAATATAACATTATTACTATTCATGCAGTATCGTTAACAACGTATAGATGATTACTGCTACTGTATCTAATTATGAACTGCGTAAATCCAAAAATATGAAAATTCAGACTTTTCTCAGAAATGTGGAAAGAGGAAGGATGTCTAATAGTAATCCAACGATCTACTGAACATGATGATTCATGTTAAGTCAACAGACTAATCATGAAATCTATTAAAAGAAGCCTACCTCACTTTTTAATAGCTAAAATCATGTATTGTATTGTCAAATAATAAATGAGTTATATGAACGATCCCACATATCTTTTTATAAATTTACTTCTAAAAAACGTTTCTATGAAAAATTCACAATATAAAAAATGTATTATTATATATAGGATTATATGTATTGGGTGTTTGAAAAACCTACACTACTATGGACATCGCGATAATAATGGGATATACGTTTATTTATTTATTCGTATGGAGTTTCCTCCCCTTTCTCTCCCGTCCCTATTTGGGCGAGTTGAGCCCCCTCATGGGGGGTTAAGTATTTATGGTTGTAGACGTTCACGGGGCATGTTTGCGGGATGAAAAACCCCCACATAAACTGGGGAAAAACCCTGCTGTCCACGCCCAAGAGCGGCTAACTTGGCTATGGATGAGGAAGATCCTTAAGCTCCTCACGTCGGCGACGGGAATCGAACCCAGGACACCCCTTCCCCAGGCATATGGTTGCGAATATAAGTGATAGCTTGTAACAAACTATCATATGTGCTCAGTATTCCAGAAGCCATATACTCTATTTCTAAATTGCGATTAGAATGAAGTGTCTTAGGAGTTTATAAGTGGCTTGCTAATTAATGTTTAAATTTAAAAAAAATATTCGTTTAAAGAAAAGTTCTTGTTTTCATATTTTCCAAGAAATATGCAATTTATAACGTGTAGTTGCTCTCAATTGACAAAATAAGCTGAAACTCTCAGATTTCATGATAAAAAAAAAAACTTTGGAAAGCAAATATCAAATCTAGAAAGCCCAAACTAAATGAGATTTTAAAAAACCCACAAAAACGGATTATCTTCGAAGATAGAGATTAAATGAGAAATGGAATAGTATCGCACCGAGGCAGACAGATTTATGGATAAATAAATGCATTACTTTTGTGGAAAAAAAAAAAAAAGATAGTTATCCTCCGCGCCTGGAGCAGAGATCAGAACTGGCACCCGCAATGAAGAAAAGAAAAAAAAAAAAAAAAAAAATTAACCGTCAGGAGGTCACTGGACCGCTCGTTCAACCAACGCTAGGTTCCGTTCCGAAACTTCTAAAAAGCATCACGTTTAGTTTCTTCAGCATGTTATCCAGGTGGAAACCGGTTTACATAACCAACTATGGGGCTGAGTATAAACTTTTATTTGAGATTCATATAAACAATTATGGCAAAATTTATTTCACCAAGAAATATCACTTTTTAATTTTTTTTTCTGTTTCTGTTTGTGCATTACAAAATTTACAGTCCGTTTATTTAAATGCGCAATTGTATTTCTGCGTGATTTAATTTGAGATTTTTTTTAAACTCCGGTTTATATTTTAAATTTATCATAAAATGAGAAAATACAGCGTTACTTAAAGAATGAATTATCAATTTTTTAATCCTGTATTTTCGATACATGAGAAATGAGAATTCGATAGATTTATAACATTATTAAAATGTTAAATATCGAGTTGAATATTAAAAATATATTAAAGATATATTTTATATTATATATAAAACATATAATGAATAAATTAGATTATACGAATATGGTTTATAAGTTTCAAATCTAGTCAAATTATCCTGAATTTTATTTCAAATTTCCAGTTCGAATAAAACAAATTTCAAAACTTATTTTCAAAACAAAAAATAAATAACAATAAAATTAAGAATAAATATAATAATAATAATAATTTATGCGATTGCAACACCATATTATGCTCCTAGTGCAGTAGTTCGGTTTTTCAAACACTCTAAGAGTAAATTACAATTTCTAATGATTTTATATAATTTAGAAGTGATTATTTTTTTTGTTAGAAGTGACTCAAAGTGAAAACAAATTTAAAGCTGCTATTTACGCTCGCAGCAAATTTAAAGAGCTTAATTAAAGCAAAACTTACGGAAGATTGATTCCTAAGAAATAATAAAAATTCTACATTAATCTCGAAATAAACTAGAGAATTCGCATCAGAAGTAAACTTACATCAATCTTTCGTAAGTGTGTGCTGGCCTATTATTGCACAGATCAAACTGTATAATATTTCTGTCTTTCTGTGCTCAGTTCTTTCCTCTATATAAAAAAAAGCCAATAATTAAATTGCTTCTGCATTTTTAAAATCACATTTCGAGCTTATTTTGCTATTCAATATACTTAGTACAGATGCTTTTTTCTTTCCTGCATTTTTTTACCCAACCCCACACAAAACAGCTGTTGCTATGTGACAATATCTATGATCATCACCACCACTTCGTCTCCCATGGAAAAATATCGAAATTCCGTATGTAGATGGGGATGAAATGAGCCTCCTAGACGTGAGTATCTCTAAGATGCACGTGAGATAATCCCACCTGTCTCCCAGCCTGCCCTGGTTGCAGTGGTTGCAAGAATTCCCTTTATTTCCTTATCCCTCCTTCATAGAATGATATTACCTGAGTGGTACCTATCCAAAAAAAAAAAAAAAAAAAAAATAGAAGTTTATCTCCCAAGTCATAATATTTGCCTACCTTAAAACACATTCCTAAGGATTAAATGTGAACGAAGATGAACTCACTTCTTAATGGAAACTTAATGATTTCTTTACTATTTTGTGTGTGAGAGATGAGCGTATTACAAGAGATGATAAGAAGATAATACTCAAAATCGTGAAAGGAAAATTTGACGTATCATATACTTTTTCCTATTTTATTTTAAACAATCTTCATTCTAAACTCTTCACTCTCTTCCCATACCTAAATATTAAAGGAAGATCATTTTATTTAAGGAACTCGTTCATTGGGGAATATGAAAGCAAAAGAACAACCATGATAAAAAAAAAATAATTTACCTGAATAAGTGGATTAAATTATAAAATGTATAAAGTGTTGAGAAATCTACTCTTATTCTGAAATATTCATATTCAGTTTCCGAACAGCAGGCAAAGTCTGCTATTAGCTCATATCTATTCATTTATTTCAATTTCTTAAAATTATAAACAGGTATAATAGGAAATATAAAAGTACGAAAGCTGATCAAAAAAGTTCGTAGACTGATTTCTTTTCTTCCAGTAAACCTTAATTATTTCTTTACTATTTTGTGTGTGAGAGATGAACCTATTACAAGAGATGGTAAGAAGATAATACTCAAAATCGTGAAAGGAAAATTTTGTTATTTATCGTTTTCTGGTTTTATTACACCTTTTAGTAACCAGATGTCATGTAAGTCAGAATGGTTGATGTCGAATGGCATGAAAATGGGAAACTGTGTGTTAATTTATGGAATTCACCAGAGGAATCTTGCTAAACGAAGAAAAAAAGCATATGAAAAACATTCTAAACGAGTGCATATACATTCAAATGCCTCAAGTAATTTGAAGGCAAAAAAAAACTTTAAGATGATAATTGGAATAAAACCTACTTAACGAAACTTGGGAACCTGAGCACATACACGGATGACAGAATTTTTGCTGATGAATGGTTTGTAAGGAATTGTTAGGCAACATACGTTATCCAATGTATATTTGAACCGTAAACTCTCCAATGTAAACCATGAAATAGAAAGAATGTGCCACGAGTTGATCGAAAGAATCCGTAAGACTACACAATTCACTCTGAAACTTTTACATCTTCCCAAAAATGAAATTTCAACTGATTTTATTAATGATTTCAATCAATGGAAGAGAGCGTGGAGTAGACAGATGCGATGCGAGAGAATACAAGGAAAAAAAGGCTTTTGAGGTGATCTATCTGTGGAGAAAATGCAGCAGTCAGTGGAAGAATTTCAAGGTAACAATTTCATTATGAATAGAGGACTAAACTTGCATTGCCAACATCAAAAAGCAGAGAAAAAATTTTAGATAATCATTAACTGAGATCACTATCTCGTTTGTCAAAGAGGAATCATTACTATAATTTCGAATATTTTCAAATTTTGTCAGTAAAACTGAACTCATCAAAATCAAAATGAATTGAATTAATACATTTTAGTGAGTGTTATAAATCCTAAATATTATTAAATTCCATCCAACCGGAACGAAGTTATTGTTTTTTATAATTTCGAACCGTATCAAATATTGCACGTGCTAATGATTCGGTTAAAAGAATTCCCAAAACGATTTCAATCACCGAATTTTAATAAAATCGATCTGTGCCAGAACAGAGAAATACCTTGCGTGAACGATGATGATCGGGAAAAAAATGAATCTGTGAACACATCTCAAAAACGATCTACGAACTTTTTTTTGTGGGCTTTCGATTAACCAAAAATTATTGGAAGAGATGAGCTTTATAGTTCTTTGAAAACTGCATTACATTTCATTAGCAAATACCAAGCTGATATAGTAATTCCCAGAATAAAATGATCGCCTTTGCTATTTTTTTCATTACCTGTGCATTGATCCTGTCCTCTGTGTCCAATACTACTTTCCTGACATGGTTTACCATAGAATCCAACGGTTGTATTGAAAAAAAAAAAAAAATCCTGCTCGATCTGTGTTTGAACTCACCACCAAACAAACTTCGTGGTGTTGAATCCATCCTCACTTTCCTATAAAGAACCCTGTGAAACATTCCTTCTGTGCCTGAATTTTCAGCATCCTTTATTTGTACGTCTTTTCATTAATCACTCCTTTAAATATTTATCAGAAGACTTGAGATATAATTACAAAGACTTTAAATGTATTTATAATGCTTTCTAATCTGTTTCTTTTATTCCTGATCCCCTACCCTTGGAAACTTACGATTACAGAGAAACTTGTGGTCAGCAACGATATTCACGACTACCATTTCGTGTCCCAGGGTAAGACTGAAATTCCAGGGGTTGATGATGCAGAAGAAATGGGTTTAACTGATGTGAGTACCAAAGAATATCTATTTACCCTCCCAGTGTCCTTCCAATAAAAGTCATAGTGAGCTCACATATAGTTCCTTACTGAAAATCCCAATTTTTGAACCATTATCCATTCCCCCACCACATAACTTCTTTAGTTCATATGTAGCATCTCCTAACCCAAATCCAATTTGTTTTATTTTATTTAAATAGCTGTACAGAGAAGGAACATACTAGAGGATTACTTTTAAAGTTTGGGGGGGGGGGGGGAAATAAGAGTCTCTGTGATCTCATTTTGATCTCATGATTAATTTTAGATTATAAATTAAGAATATCCAGATGGCCATCATGCTGTCAGCCAGCGGAGCGCTGTATAAAAACGTAAAATACATTAAATTGAATTAAACGTAAAATAAACGTAAACTGAATACTTGAACGATAATTGCTTATTGTCCCAGAATTAATTTAAGATCATTAGGCTAGGATGAAGAGAAGGCGTCTACATGGCCGAGATTTCATCATATTCCTGAGATATATGGGTTCATATTTCGTCTATGACTACAGTAATTTATTAGATCATTATCATGCAATACTAAGTTAGCTAGTCTCAGATGAAAATTGCAGATTATTTTTCCCTCCGGATAACTTCATATTTTGTTTACTTTTAGTTATAAATAAATCCGCTAGTGAAGAATGAATACAGGGATTAAGATCACCGAAAAAGTGAAAAGACTCGATAAGAGAAGATTCAGAAAAAAAAAAAAGTTGAGGTGGAACAGTTCACGAAGAAAGAATATGGAAGGATAGATAAAGATGGAGTTTTTTGATCCATCTGATCTCATAGATGTTTCAGTTGGAACAAAGATTGTCGATATGATGCTGATCATGATGATCATGAACTCCATATTTTGTTCCACCAAGACAGGTCGAGCCGTTGATCAGAATTAAATAGTGAAAAAAGATTAACAGGCCATCATGAAAAAGTGAAGATATTATTGGGTGTGATGGTATATTGCTGCCGAAAATTGCCATGTGACTAGCTTGTAGTGGTGAGGTAGTCAAATCAGAAAGAGAGCATTTTGAGCATCCCTCCGACTTATGATTTAATGATAACATTTATTTATATATTTTTACTGCATAAGTAATCTGATTACTTTAGTGGCAGACCTTATATTTACCCATTACCTTGGGTTCAGACTCCTTTGTAGTAATGACGATGGTAGAGCTATACAGAATTTTAACACATTAAAAGTGAAAGAAAGATAATATATAATATTTAAATCTTTCTCACCCTCAGTTCATTCCAGTTACGATTCAATTTCAAATCCACGTTGTGATCCACATGAAAATTTTTCATATCGCTTAAGAATTAAATGATATGATAAATAAATGATATACAAAATCTAAAGAATTAATATGCAGTTAGAAATGTTTTTTTTTAATATAAGACTAAGCAGATTGCGCAAATCAACTTGTCTCTCTTAGAGATATTTGAAAATTCAAGTATGACTGATATTCACATCTAAATAATGGAATCTAAAAATGGAAAAGTTACAATGCATAGGAAGTAACATCAGTATGTTCCTTTTCTAAGATCCCTTCATAATCAGGTAATTCTCATCCAGCTTTCAATGGGATATCCAATAAGAGAGAGAAACGTTCTGAAAAGGTACGTAAAGTGCAATGGAAAAAATTTGTCCCCACCCTTGCTCGTTTTTCCTTCCCGAAGATAGAATCCTATCCCATGAAAAAATTCCACTGATTGAGCCATTTCCCACTAAACTGCTCTTACCAAACTTGAAGTAGTTTCCATAAACATCCTCACCAAAAAAATTTAGTTCCTATTAAGTATTATCCTGGAAAATATAGCTTGATTCCTTTCATACCTAGGAATTTAAATCTCCCTGAAATCCTTCCCAAATATAGAATGAAACTTCCAAATGTTAATCCCAATCCTATTGACAATAGTTTGTTTACATCCACCTTTGTTCAAAGTAAATTTCCATATCCCTTTATACTGAGCATGTATTTATGAATAGAAAGAATCTGTATAGTGAATCAACCTTTCCTTCCAAAATTTAACCTCCATCCAAATGTCCCCACAAATCCTTCTCCTCCCCACTTAGTTATATGCAGCATCCTTTTCCAATCCTTAGAGAAATTTCAACTTAATAAATCAATTTTCCTTTCCTTTTCCTGAAAACTCCAAGTAGATATTGATCACATTTCCTGCTAGTCACTTACTAAATACCTTCCTTGTACTCCTACCACCGTGATCACAAAAGGTTATGCTTGAAGAATGCATTTCTTACATTTTCTTGGAGTCATCCTTATAAGCAGAATGGCTCTGATTTCATCTACTACATCTATTTTCTCAAGATCGCTTTTTAGCTGTTTTCATTTAGACGGACTTATCTTTTAAAATCAGACTTAAGATTCAAGACTGACTGATTCTGTATAATGCTAAATAATTTTATCTTAACTCGAACCGATCTGTTAGGTTTAGCCTAAGAAATATTATCAAATATTTACCATCATACAATAAACATGAATCAAATATTTACTTGTTGAAGCAATAACTGCTAACATAGGCTAAACTAATGAACGATCTTGAAATAAAAAAGGAAATGTGCGAAACGATAATGCTGGAACAATAATAGATAACAGTACTACGCTTTTAGTAGAGATATTAATACATTTGATTCGTATAGCGACTACCGCTGTAATAAAATTAGAGATTAATCTACTCTGGTGCGCTAAGGTCGATTTCCAGTGATACAATGAACTTAATTAATAAATAATATGTAGAAACTTGGCAACGAAGTAAATTTTCCGTCCTCACACACACTCATTCCTATCATATTGGTATAAAGATATTTTATAAGGTCGTTTTTGTGCCTCGTAGGGTAAAGCGTAGGAGGGGGGGATTAATTGGTTTCGGCGAGAAACTGGATCTTTTTCATGCACAGCACTTCACATTAGTTTAAGAAATATTGATTTCTTAGAAATAACGTTTATTTCTAAGTTCCTCTAATTTATAACGCAGTCGTCAATGAGTTCTTTCTTCTCGAGAATAATATTGAAAAGACATGAGCCTATGGCAATATACGATTAGTCTGAATGATCAACAACAGAGTAATGATATATTTCTATCCTCTTCATTTCATATTCTACAGGCATAGAACTGCTGTTTCTATGGTAGCAAATATTTGTCGCAATAAAAATAAATATAACAACTTAACAAATAACAGTAATTAAAAAATCACTTTGAACTATCAAAATAAAACAACACATTTACCATTCGTCTGATATTTAATTGTTATAATTACTTCGTAGTCACCTGGTCATTTATTTTATTAAATAAAATTATTTCATTTTTCGATTTTTTCCTGTTAAAACCATCTTCAGAACTATCCCTGCAACACATGCTAATCAATAATACTACTAAGCTTGAGTTAGGTGTCGATATTTTATGTCAGCTTTAATTTTTATTAATCCTCATTTATGTTTCTAAATGAAACCAAATAAATAAGATTATTCGAATTTATTTATGCGCAAAAGATCTCTCTCTCTCTCTTGGAGATATTTGAGTGAAATCAACTATGGCTGATATTCATATCTAAAACTTATATTATTCGACCTCACTACTACTTGCCCGATCGACAAATATTAAAGAACATTATAACACATTTCAAACTGAAATTGATTAAACAGAAGTAACTCTCCTATTACGAGGCACTAAAAAATAACTTTTTTTTTTCAAATCGATCTGTTTTGATTTTTTTTTTTTGTACGCGCCAACTTCACATTACAGTACATGATAAATATGCTATAATAAACATTGACTATCTCAACGGAACTGACTTGCATGCTATGGCAGTGCTAATGCTCTACTAATTTAGCTACAGCAAACAGCATTATATGGACACACCAAAAAACACATTATTAAGAACAGATCTAACGAAGTATCTCATAATTAAACAGAGCGCCTTCTGCTGGTGGATGACATCAAGCGATATCACTTCGTGTCTCAGGGTAAGACTACTATACCAGGTCTGGACGATGGTGAGGAGATGATGGTTACTGATGTAAGTATAAATTTTATTCTTCCTCTAACATATCATGAAGTAGTGTGACTAATCTCTTTAACGTTCCTAATGAATCCTGTATTACGTTTATTATACTGTATCTTACTGAACTTTTATTTGTGATATAGTTATATATAAATATGTTAAAAATCTTACCCGAGTTTATTTTGTCATTATATTATATTATATTTTATTGGTGTATTATATTTTATCATATAGGGAGAAAAACAATTACTGTTGTCATTATTTACGTACATTAACGGAAAAGGTTGCTTTTGGTCTTTTGACTACTGAACACACACACACACACACACACACACACACACACACACACACACACACACACACACACACACACACACACACACACACACACACACACACACACACACACACACACACACACACACACACACACACACACATTTAAAATCCAAACTACAAGTTTCAAAGAGAAAGATGAAGTGCATGCTTTCTAGGACTCACAAAACGAAGCCTTTAACAGTTATCAGAAAACGGATACTACGGTAAACCGTGCAAGATAAAGTGAGGTGTTATTACAATGGTTTTGTTACTAAATGAAAACGCCCGTTTTCGTACTGTGAGCCAAACTATGGCATGTGTTGGCAATTTAAATCTACTCTGAATATTCCTTATCAATGATTAAGATTTCACCATCTAGAGCAGGCGTGGCCAACTTCATTCTATACGAGGGTCAATATATGATGAGTGGTAGCGTCACGGGCCGCAGAACTTAAATAAAAATAAACTCTGCATTTTTGAGGCAATAGTTATATGTATTGAATTACTATATTTGTTAAATAATTTTACTACTATGAGAACAATATAAAATACTTGATTGATTTAAATATAAGTTGTTAAATTAAATTTAATTACATATTTCTGTTTTTTTGATATGTAACACAACTTAATGAGAACACTGTGGGCGTTCATGTGCAGCAACAAGTTCATCAAAGTCGATTTTCAACGATGATGATGATATTCGTAACAAATCCTGAAGGTGGTCATCAGTCAATCGGCTTCTTTGTGACGACAATACTTTCCTTGTGCCCAGACAATACTTGCAAACACACAAGGCACTGTGGTTTGTTGTCGTTATTGTTTATAAACAGAAATTCATTTTCCCATTTCTCCAGAAATGACCTGTTTTCTTCACAGATCTTACGTTTCTTACTCATAGTACACAAAGGCTGAAGTAACTGACCAGGGGGTACAAACTGCAACAATAACACTGTTAACTGTGAAACTGAGTCTCTGAAAATGATCACTGCAACCAGAGCAGAGCAAGTGACTTTCAATGATGCGTTACTCCGGGGGGCATAGAAATCTACCACTCCCACTATTACAACTCGCACAGAGAAGCAATAGATTTTATAAATTGAGTAATATTTTTAAAGCAATTTTGATTCCATGTTGAGAATATAAATTGTTTCCGTCATCAGAAATAATGAATATAACTAGTATATAAATCATAAATCTACGGTCGAAACTAATAACTAAATTGATAATACATATAATTTAATGTAATTTTTATCCTGCCGTGGGCCGCACAAAATCACGTTACGGGCCGTATGCGGCCCGCGGTTGGCCACCTATGATCTACAGCATACGCAGTTTGCAAACATAATGCACTAGTGTTATACCATTGAATTTTACAGAGATTTTTCATAATACATTTCATGCATGGCAATCCCATGCATGAAACATATAACACATTAATACCGCGAGTGGGATAGAGATTACATAATCCAGAAACCGCTCTCTAGAGACCAAGCATCTTAACTTGTCAAGTCACCTTCAAGTCTCCACTAAGTCGAGTGTTTTTTTTTAACTGATTTCCCACCCACTTAAGGTTGTAAACTGATAGTACATCAGTACTGTGAGTGGGGTAAGGCTTTTTTCTATTGCTATTCATTTTGTATATTTTTGTATTTTTATTTATTTTTTACGTAATTAGGAAACCCTGCTCCAAACATGCAACTTTTTCAAGCCACTTCACACCTAACACCGACGATGAATACATCTTTCACCTAAAGACAATCACGAACATCTATGTCCACGGCTGGAGAGAAAGCGGATACGCTAACCATCCGGTTAACCACGTAGTCCCACACCAATGAAAATTCGTCCACCTAAAAACTTTCACAAACATACATGTCAAAATGGGATGTGTAAGCTGCAAATTGGATATGCATGTTCACTCAGCTACCCAGACAAGCAAGCGCATGTGCGATTTTCTGCTCCTCCGGCTCCATAGTTCAGTCGGTATTGAACGATGCCAGTTGGTTGGGAAGACTAGAGTTCCAATGAACCTTTATATAGACTTTTCATCTGAAATGGAGTTAGATGATCTCATTCGAAGTAGCAGAGTTTTTCTCTCGTAAACACTTTTTTTTAAACCAAACCAGCTAGACTATATAGTTTGCAAACATAATACACTAGTGCCATACCATCGAAATTTTTGGGAGGAACAAATGAATTCTTTAAAAAAAAAAAAAAAAAAAAAAAAAGACATGCATTTGTTCGGACTAGATTGTTTTATGCTGATTTTGATGAATACATTGCAGTACTTTATAATTTATCCTCGTGCACATACTTAAGCATAAATGTAATGGCCAACAGAAAAACGATTTGAAACTGCACGGGCTAACCTAGGTAATGCTCGCCGTGGTTTCCGCAAGTTCAGTGTTTAGCATTCTAGCCTAGAATGTTTGCCCAACCTTGGGCAAACGAAAGTTTTTGTTATTAATAAAAAGCAATCTTCTTATACATAGATCTCTATAAAAATGAAGGTTTGATCAAAAAGTATAGATCACTAATTCCAGTAGTGCAGTAGCATTTAGTCATATCTCGAGAAGTCAGTACTTGTTTATACAAGTTGACAACATTTCACCTTTCTTGTGGGGGAGGATAAAAGTCGATGGAATGATACTATACAATTAGGTGCAGTATATACCGTATATATGTGGGATGAGAGTGCGTACGCGAGCGCATTAACTTTTGTACAAAAGTTGGCAACTGAAACACAATAATTAATGCAAACAGTTGTTAATGATGCAGTGCAGTGCACTAAGCAGAACGGTTTTGAGGGTGAGACGGTTATACCATTATTCAAGGCAGACAAACATTCATCGAAACTGGCGAGCATACCTTCAAACCTTTAAAACTGCCAATGTTTGAATTAAGTTTTACGGATGACGAAAACAAATCTTGCAATTCCTTATAAATACAAAACTTCATGTATCTACTAAAAAATGAAACCAAACTACTAAAATTAACCAGAAATTTCAAAACCAAAGTAAGAAATAAAGATGAAAACTTTTTCAGATCTCTTTTATAAAAGCGATCAGCAATCCTCAGCCCAAAATGTGATGCAGTTTAGTAAAATACTGCATCCCACTAGTAAGAAGTCAGTCATATTCAGCCAACATGATTCTGTGTGAATTTTTTCTCAATTTCAGAAAAACTTGAAAGGAAAAATGATTATTAATTATGGCACATGAAGCAAGAAACGGGAGAGCTTTTATCGCATCAAAAAAAGTACATTCGAAAGATACGTATGCCGAGGATTTAAAGGAGACCGTAATCACCACATTTTTATTTTCAAAGCATAGTCTTCATACTTTTTGATCTTACCCCTTACATGTATCTTTATAAGTGCATAAATATATTATAGTAGATTTGTTGACATGTTTTGTACTAAAACCTTAATTTCCCATTTACAGACAGGCTTCGATGTGCTGGGTTTCACAGATGAGGAGAAAGAATGCATCTATAAGATCACCGCATCAGTCATGCATTTAGGAGAGCTGAAATTTAAGCAAAGGCAACGGGAGGAACAGGCTGAAGCCGATGGAACTGAAGAAGGAGAACGTGTGGCTCACTTATTAGGATTAAATGCTGCTGACATGTATAAAAATCTGCTAAAGCCCAAAATCAAAGTAGGCAACGAATTAGTAACTCAAGGCAGGAACAAAGATCAGGTGAGGGTGCCACCGACCTCTTTATGTCCACTATTTATCTCTATATTTTAATAAAATATAACACTAGGATGTGAAAAATCTCCTAATTAAGGGAAATTTCTTTTTCAGGTTGTATATTCCGTTGGTGCTCTTTCCAAAGCAATGTACGACAGGCTATTTAAATGGCTGGTAAAGAGAGTTAACGAAACCCTTGATACTCAACAGAAACGACAACATTTCATTGGTGTGCTGGATATTGCCGGTTTTGAAATCTTCGATGTGAGTAAAACGATAAGCGTGTGCATATTCTATGACCTCTTGAAGAAGTATTGCCTAAATAAAATGTTTAATATATTTTATTTAGGAAGTCACACTGACATAATTAATCGCCGGAAACACTACTCGATATATGCCGTTATGCAAGATATTAATGCAAGTTAATATTTGACTACATTGATGACACCGGCCAACCCGCCACTCAGACGACAGAGAAGCCAACACTACCAATGACTTACGAAAAACATCATCGAATTTAACAACTCGAGCCGATTTGAGAATTTTTAAAGCATCTTACCTACAGTGCAATGAGTAAACACATCATGGATTTATTTTTACACGAATGAGGCAATTTAGATAAGCAATTCTGTTTTCAATATTATAATAGCATTTATTGATTAAAATCAATTATTATAACAATTCATTCGATTATTTCAACCAATCAATTAATTTTACAATATCATTTCTAAAATTAAATACATTAAAATAATAGTAAGAAAGAGGGCGCTGTAGAAGAGAAACGCGAAAGTCTAGTACAAGCACAAGGAATTGAATTTCAGTTACTTTTCATTAAAAAATCCTTTAAATGTCGAAACATTAACTGATGTTACGTAGTTATTTACAAACATTACACTGTAAGCAATCAATGGTAAATGATTTATCATTTAATAATTGTTTAGTAAGCGGCAATCATATTTAATCAGTTACGATTAATTGAAAACTTCGTAATCAATTACTGTTTATTTCTTTTTTGAGAACTGTTCATTTGAATTATTTAAAGCGATGATAATCTGTGAACAGGTAAATAATAGTTCATTTTATCATTGAAATGTTCTCACGTGCTATTAATTATTCTTTTATATTAATCAGAATGTTTTATCTGAAATAAACTGAAATAAAAACATTCCATGACAGATAAAGTCAGTTTCATGAGTAAAATGTTATGTGATATTATAGAGAATTGGTCTTTCGACCATTCTTTTAAAATGGCTGCTCATATCTGTAGACATACAGACGTACCAAAGTAATCAAAGTGCAACTAGCAAGTTGCAGATTCATGATTCATGAAGAACTGAATTTTTGCAAAACAATATTGCATAGGTTTTCAACGAATGCTTTATGCAATTTTAAGTTTACATCTAACTTCATAAAATACATATTGACTGCTTTCGTGACAAATGATTCTAGCAAAATAAGGCACAAGAATATGCCTAGTCGAATGTGCAGTTAATCCATATGGGTATGAAGCATACAATGGTAAATTGCACAGTGATGAAGTCCAATGAATAAAAAGCTCTTACCATGGCATGAATTCGGATGCCCGAATTCCCTTAGCTATTCAGTAAACTGCTTCTCAGGTTAGTCATATCATGGGCACCGAGAGACAAAATCAAACATGTGACATCATGGACTTCACATACATCGGAAGAACTCCGTAGGCAAGAATATTTATTATTCTTCAAAATATGGAAACAATAAAAGCGAGCAAACTTGTGAAATACTGCATTATCTACTAGAAGTTTTTATTTCAGTTGAACATTTTAAACTGCAATGTGCTCTCGATTAACCGCTGATGAGAAACCTCATGAATAAACGCAAAAACAAGAATAAATGAAAAAAATAAAAATCTTTGCGTTTTTATATGTACAATTAAATCTGAAGTTAAAATAATAAAATATAGTATCTGCCAATTAAAAAAAAAAAGATCTCGTATATAGTCGTGTGAATTCTGCGTTTAGTTAGTTCTTTTGATGCCCGCAAAATAAGATTGAGAAATTTATGTTCACTCTAGACGACTGGTGCATATGCATACACAAGGTAGGTTCCAGAAGTATCCGGCCTGACATATAAAATTCGCGTCAATTTTAAAACGCCGTGCGTGAAGATAGCACCATCTATGAGGAGATAAGTGTATCAGTTTCAACTCTCTACCTGCATCATTCCATTGGAGGCACTCATTTGACTAACACGTGGCACGCTAAGAAGCTGCAATGTTAAAAATTGAGTACCGCGCTGTGATAAAATTTCACCAAATAATGGCTTTCTCCAAGTGCTATCAAACAGAGATCAGATGGTGTTTATGGGGAACCCTCTCCTTCATATTCATCGTGAAGGAATGGG
Organism: Typopeltis vanoorti; assembly: GCF_054136105.1. Lineage (NCBI taxonomy): Eukaryota > Metazoa > Arthropoda > Arachnida > Uropygi > Thelyphonidae > Typopeltis > Typopeltis vanoorti. The sequence continues at coordinate 17,732,889 of NC_143565.1, read as the reverse complement.
ATAAACAGTTTCGTCTAGGAAGAGAGAGCATCGAAGATGATCCTCGTGATGGTCGGCCTGTGGACGTGATGACTGGGGAAAATGTCCCTCTTGTTCAGGAGGAACTGCTCAATGACAGACGGCTGAAGCCCAAGGAAATCTCAGTAAGATTGGGGCTTTCTATAACAACCGTCTTTTGCATCATTCACAAGAAGCTTCACGTGACGAAGGTCAGTGCAAGGTGGGTGCCCCGACATCTGTCTTCAATTCAGAAGGAGTATCATGTGACCTTTTTAGAGCTTGGCAAGGGAATAACAGAGAGGTGCTGGAATCCATTGTCTCCGGGGATGAACCATAGTCCTTTATTATGATGCTCTTTACAAAAGAGAACCCATGGAGTGGCGCAAACCAGGCGAAGCACCACCGAGAAAAGCCAAGGTCACTCAGTCCACCAAGAAGATCATGGCAACTTTTGAGATTGGCGGGAAATTCTCTTGACTGACTTCAAGGAAAGGAATACCAGAATATTATGCAGAATATTATACTTCACTCTTGCATAAACTTCGCGATGCCATAAAGGAAAAGAGACGAGGTATGCTGAATCATGATGCTCGCCTGCTTCACGACAATGCTCCAGTCCATACGGCTATTGTTACGAAGGCTGCAGTAAAGGACTGTGGCATCCAGGAGATTGGACATCCTCCCTACAACCCAGATCTAGCACCTAGTAACTACTACCTCTTCTCGAAGCTAAAGAAAGACCTTCGAGGAAGAAAATTTGCAGATGATAATGAGGTGAAAGATGCAGTTTTAGGCCATTTTGCAAACAAACGTACAGATTATTTTTCAAGGGCAGAGAAATGTTAATTCAAAAATGTAAAAAGTATTGAAGTAAAGGGAGATTATGTTGAAAAGTGACACAGTTGTTTTCTTTCTATCACCTCTAAAAGTCAGGCCGGAAACTTATGGAACACCCTCGTATAAATGATTTACTTTGGAACTTCTACTGTTTTATAATTATGATAAATATGACATAATAATTTCCAGTAAACATAATGGGGCTGATGTTTTATTAAATAAATAAATAAGACAGTTTCTGAATTACAAAATATGTTAGTAATAACTAATGCATGGATATATATATATATATATATATATATATATATATATATATATATATGGTTAAACGAGAGAGCAATTGTATTTCTAAAATTTTTTAAAGTTATATATATATATATTTTAGTGTACTGATTTCTAACTGAAATCAATGCACTGGTATGCCTTTAAATTATATTAGAACAATTGAAATTCACCGGCAAAAAAAAGCAGTTTAATAATGTGCTTTCGTAGTTCGGCAAAGTTTGATATCAAATCGCTGTAGTTTGCTCGGAGTTTACACCCACCCTTTGTGCGTTGACCTCATCCACCTATTCCACCTGCCCGCATTATCCATTGTAAAATAAAGATCTCCTCACGTGTTCCTATAGCTCAGCCCACCCATTTTTCCCAAAACATTTCTCCTGAAATATTGAAATATGTTATCATCAATTCCTCCTTCCCATTTTTAAAGAAATTTAAAACCCCTTCTTTCTTCCAATAAAAATAACCAATTCCCATATATTTTCCCATATCCTATCTTTAGAGTATTATTTCTTTTATAAAAAAAATCCTCACCTGTCTCAAATAAAAAATGACCAACATTCCTAAATGCATTTTCACATCTCAACTCTAACTTTAAAATATTTGTCTATTTTAAAGTTTTTAACAGTAATCTTATTGCAGATATTTATATTTAAAATATGTTTGAAAGTACATCTATTTCTGAAAAAAGCGTTTTCCAAATAAGGAAGAATTAATTACTGTGCGTTAGATATTTGCATTAACTCCTGTTTTTTTTTTGTTTTTTTTTTCTAAAATAAATTTCGTCTGTCCATTAATCTCATATTGCAGTATATATATTTTTTTATTTTCATTTACTGCTAAAATCTCTTTATATTTATCTCTGGAAATTCTTTCGATATTAAAATATTCACCAGTTCTTTAAAAACAAGTTAAATGTCATAAATGTCAATTAAATATGCAAGCTATAATTGTAGGTATTAATAAGCGATTCTTTTAAATTATATCCTGAAAAAATCAAGACTAATTCTAACAAGCATCCGCCTAGGTAAAGCAGTAAATCATTTTAATATCCGCATATTAAAATTTATTCTGGAAATTTTATTCTCAATAATCGCGTACGAGTATATGTGAAAGCGCGATTTATAGAATATTCTTCCTCCTGACCCAACCTACAAATCTCTTATTTCCCCTAAAGAGAATTTCCTGTAATAACCATTGAAAAATTAATATCCTTTCTTCATAGCTCATTATCCTGTGTAGATCACCCTCATACTGTGCTGTTATGTTTTACCTTATCCTTTTGTTCTTCCTCCTGTTTCTTGTAATTAGTTCAATAGCTTTGAGCAACTGTGCATCAACTTTACCAATGAGAAGCTCCAGCAGTTCTTCAATCATCATATGTTTGTTTTGGAGCAAGAAGAATACAAGCGAGAAGGAATCGAATGGACCTTCATTGACTTTGGATTGGATCTTCAAGCTTGTATCGATCTCATTGAGAAGGTAGGAAGGCATAGAATTAAATCTGTCGAAAGCACTGATGGCTTATCAGAATACATATCACAAAATTTCGAGGAACACGCAACAAGACGAATTATGATAATATTAATTGTGACACGTAATGGTGTTATTATGTTTAGTTGCTTAAATTCCATAGAAATTGAGCGGCTAAACCCAAATTGAGTAGAAAAACATTTCTTAGTATATTTGCTGTTCCTTTAATTAGTGTGATTGTGTATTCGATCATTATTATGTCAAGCAAACAAATGTGTAAAATGCGTATTGATGTGTACTAAGCTATATGGGGCTATAGTGTAAAGCTGTGTTTATGTAGGCTACACTAAATCGCTGCTTCTTATTTTTCCCTCCTTTGCCTTTGTCCTATCGTCCTTTTGTCCTAACCCTAAACACACACTGTCGCTTCCCCCTATAGTTCAATGGCTTTGAGCAGCTCTGCATCAACTTTACCAATGAGAAACTCCAACAGTTCTTCAACCACCACATGTTTGTACTGGAACAAGAAGAGTACAAGAGAGAGGGCATTGAATGGACTTTCATTGACTTTGGTCTGGACTTACAAGCCTGCATTGAACTCATCGAGAAGGTAATCCCAGAATGGCAGATAAGATGCTACTGACACGTTTTGCTAATTTGTGTGTGTGTGTGTGTGTGTGTGTGTGTGTGTGTGTGTGTGTGTGTGTGTGTGTGTGTGTGTGTGTGTGTGTGTGTGTGTGTGTGTGTGTGTGTGTGTGTGTGTGTGTGTGTGTGTGTGTGTGTGTGTGTGTGTGTGTGTGTTTCTTGTTTCTTGTTACATCTTTGGCTACATTTAATGCATGTTTGCTGCTTTATTGCGCTTGAAATGATGCATTTCTGTAAATAACATTTTATGATATATTTATACCTTGATAACTTTTATTCAGATATTATAAAATATTGTGTGTATTATGCTAATAGTATCTTTTTTTAAAAAAAAACTATTCAGCAAAGACAACAGTGATGAGGGAAATGGGATATTCAATTCCACGAGCTCTGAAAAGAAGAAACAGGCAACAAAGAGAAACCTTTTTTATTTTTGACAACTACACTTTTACGGGATTAACAATATTTAATAATATTTAATGGACACTGACATTAAACAGAAGTATCTCAATGAGGTTAGGCTAAGACATATTAACGTTGAGAAAATGCAGTTTAGTGTTATGTCCGTCAAATTTCATTTAACACCTCCATGGAGTCTCACGAGTCATTGGAAACACCGTCCTACTCCACCTACCAAATGTATTTTTGTCTGTTAATTGCGTGGGTTCTCTGAGTATGGTTGCGTGCAAAAGAAGGAAAAACAGACGTTTTCTGAAACATTCTGTCATCTTATAATATAACTGATCCTTTCCTGAAAAGACTTTTCGCCTAAGAAGGTACATTTAAACGACTTTTTTTTTACTTCAGCACTAGTACTGTAAATAGCCATTTATCAGCAGATGCTGACTCAGGCATACAGTGGTACCTATCGAAATAAGACGCAGTCCGTCACAAGCAATATTTCATCTTAGTAGAGTGCTAGAATCTTTCTATGAGTCTCATCCAGTTCAATCTCAATTCTAAATAGTAATACAAGTTCTAAAATGATAAACAGCGTTAACTGTACAAGTATAATTGCTTTAATATAACGACCAATAATTTTAATTAATACGTCAATGTCCAATGCATAACTAAGATTTTGGAGAACTTTCTTCTCAGATTTTTCATAGTCTCTTCGAACTTTCCTTGTGTCAATGGAGCTCCTTCAGTAAGCTCTGTTTTTTTGAATACATTTAAATTTAAATTTAAATTGAATACATTTAAATTTTTTCCTGCCTTTTTTGAATTAATCAAAAAAGGCAGGACGACTTAACATTTTAAATAGTGGAGGCCTTGGAATCGTACTATATCCATTCAAGGCAAATGAGGATTGCTGTTATTCTGAAATTATGGAACACAAACCAATAGTAGGAACATTATATATATATATATATATATATATATATAATATATATATATATATATATATATATATATATATATATCCCAATGGCTTTAACAGGCCTTTAAGGCCCACAACCTTCCAAGCATGCTTGGATTTCGTAACCGAAATACGAGGATAGAAAGGTCACTCCTATGCCTCGAAGTATTCTTGGCTGTATCCCTGTGTATTCACGGGGCCGGTTTGCCTGCTTGCGGGATGAAAAACACCAGATAAACTGGCGGAAAAAACCCTACTGCCCGCGCCCAAGACCGGCTAACTTGGCTATGGCTGAGGAAGATCCTTCAGCTCCTCACGTCTCCGACGGGAATCGAACCTAGGACACTCCTTCCCCAGGCATATGGTTGCGAAGCGCAAAGCCACTAGGCTAACCGCGCGGTTAGCCTAGTGAAAAAACTTCCTACATATATATATATATATATGTAGGAAGTTTTTTACCTTGGGTATAATATATGTTAATTTTAATTAATACCTCAATGTCCAATGGCATAACTAAGCTTTTGGAGAACTTCATTCTCAGATTTTTCATGGTCTCTTCGAACTTTCCTTGTGTCAATGGAGCTCCTTCAGTAAGATCTGTTTTTTGAATACATGAGTATTTAGTATATATGTGTGTGTGTGTGTGTGTGTGTGTGTGTGTGTATGTGTGTATTTAGCTGTATTTAATTAATCAAAAAAGGCAGGAAGACAGCATTTTAAATTCAGAGATTTAGATTCTATGATCAGAGCTTATTCCACCTTTACCACGAGTTGCCTAGACTTGTACTATTTTACGGATCACTTAGACTTTCACAACGTGCAGGCGCAAACTTGACTTAATTGTCTGTTTGCTTACTTGAGAAATGGAGTAAAACCAGGTTTAAAATAGTTGGCATCTTTAACATATATATATATATTTTTTTTTTTTAATTTCATTTTTTTTGGGGGGGGGAGACTTACATATGCTAAAGATAGACTGAGACTGAAACATGAATCAATTAAGGGGTAAAAAAAGTACAAACGTTCCTCTACTCGGTGACTAGAGTGAAATTTCCTGTTTTTCTGCCGATAAAACTACGTCATGAAAATTTCGTATATATAAAAATAATGTGACTTTTACACTTATGTAAACTGTTTTTAAATATTTCATCATCATCGTCATTAATTTCCTGATATGTACCCCCAAGAGGTGTTCAGGTTACTATGACAGCACTACATGATTAAGTTTACATTATTATTAATCTCTTATCAACAATTTTCTTCCAAATCAATCTTTTACTCGTAAGCACTCTATTATTGTCATGTCTAGCATTTCGTGCTTTTAAGGCACTTCTGACGGAATCCATCCACCTTGGTCTTCCTCTTGGTCTCTTTCCTGCCATCTTGGCATCAAGATAACCATAACCTGAGATTAGCTCTGCTGACACATTCTTGAATGCTAACAATGTCAGGTTCCTTTCTAATATCCTCATTTTTAATATGATTCTGCCATTTATGCCATCGGTTCAATCTCCTAATTTTTCTCAAAACCCTCATATCTGTGGTCTCTAGTCTTTGATCAAGTGCTTTATTTCTAACCCAACTCTCAAATCCATAACTCAACTGGTTAACTTAACTTAATCCATAATAACCCGTTAAAACACTGTCCTGTATACTGTTAGTTAGGTGTTTTGGCTAATTTCTCTCTTATCCCATATATATTTATTCAGCTAGCTACCAACCATACCATATTTAATCTGCCATCTTCACTAAAAACTGTGCCTAAACAGCTTAAATATTTTACTTGTTCTATAGGATCTCCATTCAGAATGCATCTGAATGGAGATCCTATAGAACTGCCTATTTTCATAGTTTTGGTCTTTTTTATTGCTGATTTTTATTCAATTTAGTTAGTGAATCCTGGAAACTTGTACTAAATGTATTTAGGAGTACACTATCATCTGCATAAAGCAAAGAGCTAAGTTTGATATCTCCGATTATCAGGCTTGATACCACTTTCTTTCATAATGTGATCCATAAAGATAATAAAGAAGAGTAAATATAATGTGCATTATTTTCGTACCCCTCATCTTCCTATATTTCCTTCAATTTTAACTGCTGACTGACAACTTAAATATAGACTATGTATTGCTCTGTATAATGTTCCATTCACTCCCATATAATTGTAGTGTTTTGAAAAGCTTTTCTCTGGGCACCTTTTCATATATGCTTCTTTCCAGATCTACAAAACTTAAGTACAGATTCTTGTTATGTTCCCACGATTTCTCAACTAATTATCTTAAAGTGAAAATCTGATCTTAACCTCTATTTGGCCTGAATCCAGTTGATACTCTCCGAGTTTCTCTTCCACAATCTTTCTTAACCTGTTTTCAATTATGCTTGCATAAATCTTACGTGGAACACTTAGTAGAGAAATTCCTATGTAATTCTCACATTCAGTTTTATGCTTTTTTTTTATAGATGGGTAAGATGAGAGCTCTACTCCAGTCATTAGGAATTCGACCTTCTGACCAGGCCCTCTGAATTATGCAGTGCAGTGCAGCCACTGCAAAACTTTTATACCTCCATACTTAAGCATTTCTGGTCGAATATCATGTACTCCAGCTGGCTTTCCCCATTTCAAGTTCTCGTTTTTGATGCTTTATCTACCTCAAGTATTGAGGTATATAAGAGTGTATATCCTATATATATTCCTGTTTGAATTCCTCTTGAAAATTTTCTAGTATGGTTCTGTCACTGCTTAGTTCGTTTAATAGTCTTTCAAAGTAATTACTGCAGACGTCTAGGATATTCTTATCTTCAGTTTTCATGTCACCTTTATCATCTCTGATTCCTTTTGGAATATTCTTTCCTCCATTTCTAGGCTTCTTCAATAGCCTCCAGAACATTTAGCCACTTTCCTGATATTTATTTTCTATATTCTTACCAAAGTCTTCCTATGACTTTTGTTCAGATACTTTTATATACAGCTGAGCTCTCTTACATTTTTCTCTGCATTCTTTTAGGGCATCTGCTGACTTATTTGCTAGGAACTTTTGGCATGCATTCTTCTTTTCCAGGAGTGCTTCTTTAATTTCTTGTGTTCACCACGGTGTTCTTATTTTTCTATCATTGCAGGCAACGTCACCGCATACCTCCCTAACTGAATCAATCAATATCTTCTTCAGTGTTTGCCACTGAGACTCAAAGGTTTAGTTTTTGTTTTAAGTTTGTTTCATTATTCCTTAAATAATGTTTGTAGTCGAGTCTACAATTTACTTGTAAAAGCTGCACAACTTCAATTCTTTTTAAATCTTTCTTACATAGTGTTCTTTTCAATGTGATGTCGATTTTTATCATGCCCAGTACTATGTAATGGTCACTTCCAATTTCAAATCCTCTATACACTCTTCTGTCCAGAATGAGCATGAAGATATCACTATAAACAATGACATAGTCAATTAGGCTTTTCTTATTTCTTGTGTCTTCTCTCCATGTGAACTTGTGCACATCTTTATGTTGAAACATGATGCTAGTAATGACTTGTCCGTGTCCTGAGCAGAAGTGCAGTAAATACTTACCATTATTATTAGCTTTTGCCCTTTTCTCCAAATGTTTCTCCAGGCATATAGGAATATTTCCCAAAATGTTCCTATATGCCTGGCGGGATTCACTTCTTACTCTGCTGTTCAGATATCCAACAAGGACCACTTTTCCCATTTTCTTTGTTAGCTGCCTGTTCTGATGATTTAAAAAATTCCTCCAATTCTTCCATGGAAGAACCTTCTGTGAGACTATAGGCACAAATAAGTTTCATTGTCAATGTCCCCATTTTGGACTTTTCCCACATAACTCTACTTGAAACCGCCTTTCAATCAATAAATTTATCTTCATGTTTGGTGTTGAATTCTATCGCTACTCTTTCTTTTCCATGATCATTATTGCTTGAAAATAACATCCTATACTTATTATTTAGTAAGATCTGACATGTCTTGTCTTTTTTGTCTCAGTAATGCCAATTATATCCAAATGATATTTTTCCAATTCTTCTGTAAGTTCGATTTCCTTTCCATTAATACTCCTTATATTGATGGTTACTATCTTCAGTTCTTCTGATGTTGGGTTTATTCTTCTTCTAAATGTTGAGTTGGAGCTTGTTTCAGTAGCTGACGTTTCATTGTTTGCCTTGACAAAAACAGTGGGGACTGCTTGTTTAATCAATCGACACCCCAGAGCCAGCATGATATTGTGCTATCATATGCATTTATGGTTTAAGCCAATATAGAGTACAATTTGGTCGTAATGCCAATTATATCCAAATGATATTTTTCCAATTCTTCTGTAAGTTCGATTTCCTTTCCATTAATACTCCTTATATTGATGGTTACTATCTTCAGTTCTTCTGATGTTGGGTTTATTCTTCTTCTAAATGTTGAGTTGGAGCTTGTTTCAGTAGCTGACGTTTCATTGTTTGCCTTGACAAAAACAGTGGGGACTGCTTGTTTAATCAATCGACACCCCAGAGCCAGCATGATATTGTGCTATCATATGCATTTATGGTTTAAGCCAATATAGAGTACAATTTGGTCGTCTAAGTCCCAAATTACCAGTCCATCATCATTTGTTCAGTATCCAGTAGATGCCTACTAACAGGATGCATCACGTGAGGGTGAGGATTGGACATTAGGTCAGAAGCCTCAGTCGGTTCTCCGCATTCCTTAAAGGCGATGTGGAGGTCTCCTCCCAGTTATTTGGCTTTGACCCTTAAGCGATTCCATTTTAAACTGAAATTGAAATTTCACTGAATTCGAAACCGAAATGAAATTAAAATCTGCAGTACTGTATCCCCGATCTCTCTCTCTCTCTCTCTCTCTCTCTCTAAAGGGTGGATACTTGCAGCCCCGATTTCCAAACGTTAAGGCTAAAAGAGCAGAGCATACATAGCTCAATCGGTATTAATGATACCCTTTAGCTGGAAAGATGCGAGTTCGAATCCGCCTGGAAGGCGAACAACATTTATAAGGGCTCGACAATTGAGTTAGTCGGTCTTATATGCAGATGGAAAAGTTTCCTCCTCTTGAAAACTTTAGGAGACTGGAAACTTTTTCATCCTGAAAAACTGCCAGACGTGCGAGCACACACGCAGGCACGCACGCACGCACACAACAAAAAATTAACAGACATAATGCACAGGCCTCATAGCCTTAGTTGCTTCTGCCGTAATCCCAACAAACCAGAATCAACTAAAAGAGCCCCTCTTCTTTTTCTTTTTGGAAATAAAAAGAATAGCAGAGGAGGAGGAGGAAATTGAATTTTTAAAACAGAAGCATTTTTCAACTTGCTACATTTTCTACATCTTAAATAATAATAATAATAATAATAATAATAATAATAATAATAATAATAAATTGCTTCCGTAAAAAATTCACATTGTTCTTATAGTTTGGTTTATTTATATTTTCGGCAAGCAACCCAGGCTATGATTATAGGAAAGAGACTTATTCCTTAACATTATTTTTCAAAGACACAAACTTCGTTATTTGTTTTAATTTTCTTGTCACGATGTTGACTGAAAGATGGCAATGGAACCGAAGATTAAAAAATGTCCGACTTTACTATTGAGATATACACTTAAAAAAAGTTCCTCGTGTCTTGAGAGAGAGTTCGATTCTCTACACGTATTCTTGTAGGGAATCGGGCCTTGTTACTACAGCCTCACTATCTTGCATAGTCAGGCTATAGGAACTAAGGGACATTCAGAAAATTAAACTCTTCAGTTAACTAGCCACATTCATTGCTCTTCCTTTTCTACAAGATTATCTCCATTATGTACATTAATATTAGTACCATGTAATTTCCAGAATAAGAAGCACTGCTTTCCATCAATCACATAAACTTTGAAAAACCGACATTTCTTGTTCATTATGCTTTAAAATACAAAACGCAATACTAATACAATATGTCAGTACTGTTCTTCCATTTTTTATGTTTATATGCGTGTAATTTCGTATTTTTTACTAAACTTTATCCATACATATTTTAGTTCATTGATAAATTTCTCAAAACTCTGGTTTAAACGAGATTTAAAGCCAAGAAACTCACTTTGATCTGTTATTATTATTATTATTATTATTTGTCACCTCCAGGGAGTCCAAAGATTCATCGAGGGAGGGTACCTGCTCTACAACTCTGTCCACCACTCACAATCCACCAACTGACCGTAACTACACCGACGCCATCTATTGCCGACCACCACCACCACCACCACCACCGGTATTTCCACAGACAATCAGAAACATCCATGTCCACGGCGGATTCGAACCCGCAGCCATTTTGGCTGGAGAGCGGATACGCTAACCACTCGGTCAGCCAGGGCTGGCCAAGTTATCTCTATATTTATTTCGATATTTATTTATTAATTGCGATATGCCATTATATTTTCTTTTGAAATAAAATACGAGAAAATCAAAAGCATCATTCACTTAAAAACATCCATGTCCGGTGAGATTCGAACCTCGCAGCGAAATCTTTATCCGCTCGCTCAAAAAAAGAAAGCAAACTTAAACCTTATTTTTTAATATTGAATTCCAATAAGTAACTTTATAAAATATTTCATGAAAATCCACACGATAAAATATTTATTAATGCATATAAATATTATACTACTAAGAGTAACGAATTTCCCCACATCAAATTCCATCAAAATTTGTCGAATACCTTTTGCTCTAATACCAGGTCATAGGTAAACGACGTATAATCTCCATAACGCATACTCAAAATCAATGCTTTATTTTATATTACGCATATTTTGTAAAGAACGTTGAATATAGGGAAGACGGAGAACATGCAGAGTAGAAAACAATAATCAATGCTAAAAGAAGAATTTGAGATCTATTTCAGGTACTAATTAATTCTTAAATCAATAAGTATTGGAAGATTTGATAAACGAGAGAATCCAATGCAGAGAGGAAAACAAACAATATAACCTTAATGAGAATAGAAAGCAAATGAAAAATAATTTAACGGACCTTCTCCTAGTAATTCACACCTGTTATAAATAGGTATATATAAAGCACAAATGCATATACCTTTATTTTATTATTTCTCTTTTTTTTAATAAAGTTATACAGAACAAATATTAAATATTGAATAAATATTAAGTTTCTTTCATGTTACACTTGCACTATGATCGGTTCCAAATAAAGTCTAAGACTTTTTTTTTTTTTTTTTTTGAAAAACGCTGCTTTCTGTGACACAAAGATAGTTTCACCTATCTTTGTGTCACAGAGCCTATTCTTCAGTTACAGGAAGTGATTTTAATAATTTTTTTTCACACTTCCATTTAGAATTAATAAGGAGACAAAGCGATAATTAGACAAAGTATTAAAAAGGAGAGACCGATAGAGAATGCCACAGTAAAACCATTTCGAGTTTCAAATGTTCATCGCTGATGGAGACCAGATGAACTACAGATCGGAGATATCATAATATATAGGACCAAGACATGGCTTTATCAATCACTTTTTTTGTCTTCAATAAGACAAATTTGAAAAATAAATTAAATATATGAAGAATAAAAAAAAGTCGCCTTCTCAGCTTCCAATTCCAATATGTGATGCTGGACTAGACTGTATTCATTGCTCAAAATATTACAAGATCTTCATGCTCAAAATGATAACGCTGAACTCAAAAATAAATAAATAAAAGAATAATTTTTAAAAAATGAAAGGCGTGCTTCTAGATGTCCTATCAAATGCTAAAATAACACTATCGGAAGAAGAAAAAATGAAGAAAAAAAAACCTATCTAACAGAAGAAGACAACAAAATCACTACAAGAAAAAAGATGTTTGGTACACCTAAGCAAAAACGAAGATCTTAATGTCATCATGATAGCCAGGATATCCAGACACCAAAATTAATATTGAGACGTTCACGAACTTCTTTGCAGTAAGCAGTGCTGCATAAATAGTAGTAGTAAGAAAAAAAATGGATATGAAAGAGCAGTTTAAAAAATATACAACAAATGAGCCTCTGAAAGATAAGTAATAGATGTTCTGCTGAACAACTGCTTTACAGAGGAATGAACAAAATATCTTTGATCTCAACTCAAGGTTCACAATTGAAGTTAGCTACATTTAAATCAACTTTGTTTTTGATCTGAAGCCTGGTAAGCTATTTATTAAAATGTTCATTAATAATAAGCGAAGTCAACTTACAATAAGTAATATACTTTAATTGATTTACCGTTTAATTTTAACTTGATTAATCGTATTCTGAAATAATTAACTGAGAAATTAATTTGATTTGTGATGAAAAATTACATTTTATAGCTGGTATTCGTATTAATACCTTATTTCACGTTGCTCCCGTAGCCCATGGGTATATTATCCATCCTTGAGGAAGAGTCTATGTTCCCTAAAGCCACAGATAAAACCTTTGAAGAGAAATTAAAGACCAACCACCTTGGAAAGTCTCCAAATTTCGTGAAACCAAAACCTCCCAAACCAGGTCAACAGGATGCTCACTTTGCAATTGTTCATTATGCAGGAACTGTAAGTATTGAGCAATTTGGTAAAGGAAAAAAATTATTGTATAATAAAAAATAAGTAATCTGATTAATCTATAATCATATTTGTTGCCTTTACTTTCGCATATGAAAATTCGTCTTTCCAGACAGTGGCGTAGCTACGAGGGGGGGGGTGGAGGCGGCCCACCCCGGACAGCACTTTTCACGTGAGACACAATTTTATTTTATTTATTATTATTAGACACCTCTAGGGAGTCCAAGGACTCACCTGCTCTACAGCTCCGTCTCCACCTTTCAATCACCCAATGACCGCAACTGCACCAACGCCATCTACCGGCAACAACCACTGGTATTTCCACACACAATCCCAAACATCCATGCCCAGGGTGGGATTCGAGCCCTCAGCCTTTTGGCTGGAGATCGGATACGCTATCCACTCGGCCAACCAGGCCGTCATAATTTTTTTACGATTCTTCGTTTTATGTTAACTTAGTAATTTTTATTACTTAATTAATAATTAGTTTTTAACTATACTTACAACTAAGATAAACATAAACATAGTGTTTTAATTTATTTCCCTATGCGTCGTTTTGACTTTTTGTAGTATTTTTGGTGTGTATTGAGAGGGGTAGCAAACTGAGGAACTGTCTCGGCCGACTAAAGCTCTAGCTACTCCGCTGTGTCCAGAGTTACTTTTGAGGGCAATAACACATTTTTGATAATAATTTTTATCACATCCGAATATTGTATTTAGTTGCGATGAACACTGCAATTCCCTTAACTTCTTTCACTAATGAAATCCCCTAATTTTGAAATGAGGCTTCATTTTGAGAGAAGAAAAAGAGACAAAAGAAACGGAATTTTCTGCTGCGTATGGACATTTTAAGCAACGTTAGCACTGCGTTTGGAATAATACGTTAGAACAAATAATGACCTATTTTTGGAAAAACCGCAACGACTATAGCAATAACTTGGATGAAAACCACATTAATAACGGTTAAATAGTTTTAAACCAACTATTAATAAGTGCAGTATAGATATTCCTCTACTAGTTCCATGAAGCATTATTAGTAGAATTAAATAACAGTTAAGTTATTTAGTACAGCATGAACTATTAGTCAAACTTTTGTTCTGTTCAAGACAACAGAATGAAAGTTTGACTAATAGAGTTCTTGCCTCTTTTGTAATCATTTCGCAATCTTGATATCACCTTCAAGGCTTTACCAGCTTTTTTAATACTTAAACCACATTAAAAAATTCATGGAAGTGAAGATGTATAACCACAAGTTTCCAAATTTTATACAAAATTCTGCATATAACTAATCTGATTATTATATTTGATCTTAAGAGATGTAAACGTTTCAGGCAATCTAAAAAGTTGAATTAGCTTAACATTCAGAACAAAAACAGTCTACGAAATATACAGATGAGCTATTTCAGGAAAGTTAATTCAACCCTCTCTCTCTCTCTGAGTAATCATTAGGGAATAATACGTTTTAATTTGTAATCATATGCTCGATATTTTCATTAATATATTTTAAACTAACTAGTTAGCGTACAGTTATGCCTAACTAGGAAATTTCGATTTCTCAATTCCCAGGTACCATACAACCTAACCGGCTGGCTAGAGAAGAACAAAGATCCTTTAAACGACACGGTGGTTGAGCAGTTCAAACATGCTTCAAACAAACTAGTCATTGGAATTTTCGAGGACCATCCAGGTTTGGGCGATGATTCCAGTAAGAAAGGAGGTAAGCATATGAATATTAAAAAAAAACAGACATTTCATAAAAATGTAGTATTGATATTTTTATGTAGAGAATATATATAGCAATATTTAGCTGTTTTAAAGTTTTCTTTTTTAGAACCTAAAATAAATTTAATCTAAATATTACACACTAAAATATTACATAACGGTGTAAATTATAAGAGTTTAAATTAAATTACAGAAATGCACATAGGATTGTAAACTAATTTTTAAAATCTATGCGTATTTTACTATGCAATCGCGTGGCCAACAAAGTATTGTATCTAACTTCTGTGTGCTATACAGCATTCAAGTAAATTGATGAATCAGTACATATAAATTGTAGCAGTCTTTCAGCTTAATGATGTTTTTTTCCTCAGTTTATAGATTCTAGACGACTGGTTATAAGGCTTGTCTCATACAAAATATACAATTTGTCTCATACAAAATAAAAATACAAAGAAACATTATTTCTTTTTAAATAGTGCAAAATTCTCAGTTGTTTTTCACGAAGTCTCGAGTATCGTAGCATACCTACCATGATATTAAAACTTTGTTTTCTATCTTATACAAAACCTGTCATATATTTGAAACATTATTTGAGTTTTCCCTTTAAAATGCACGAATTATCTGATATAGGGAGATCTTTTCTATTTTAGGCCAACGTAAGAAGGGCTCAGGTTTCCAAACTGTGTCCGCTCTGTACAGGGTAAGTTTCATTTGAATGTCATTATTTCATAGTGAAATACTGAAATATAAAATCAATCTGCTTTAAATCAATTGGGTAAATACTTGATTTGGTTATTATAAATGAAATGTAAAGTGGAACTCCTATTTATATTTTACAAGAAATTTAAACTGGAAATCCCGTCGGTTTTCTTAAAAAATTTAAATAACAGACTTTTCTATTATATTTCTAGTTTCTATTATTTTCTATTTAATACAGGAATTACTGTGATATAAGAACAGCTTTAACCATCACTAAAATAAAGCATTTAGAAAAGTATTTAACTGTGATGTCAAAACGTGCTCTATCTTAGACAATATAGCATATTTATTTCTCTGTCCTCGACTATAATTTATTTTCAACTATTATATAAAATTACCGTCTTATTTTTGAATTTTACAAATCGAAGTTACTTTTCTATTATGTAGAACTTAAAAATATTAATTAATGCCCCGCTTCAGTCCATAATGGACTGAATTTCTCGACCTTCCGTAGGCAAGAAGCCACACAGGCTGATTCCCTGGTTTGAAAATAGACTAATATATTTATTTTCTTTTAACAAATTCTGAATGTTAATTTATTCTAGATGAAAACAAAATCCTATCAGTGGTAAAATAAAACGGTTCCTGGAAAAATATTAGCTCTTTCAAAAAGAGACCTCAAAAACATAAATTAAAATTTAAAAACTGATAAGCAATATTTTTCGAAACATGCTATATATGTTTCTAGATTTATAAAATATATTATTTAATTCGCATATTGAAAATATAATATTGCATTGATTAACTTATTAATTTAATAAATTATTTTCTAAGCTAAATACTTGAGTGGACTGTTGTGCCAGTTTATTAATGTGTGTCATAACTATAGAATAACATATAAGAAATTTGAACAATGTTTAGTACAAATGAAAAAAAAAATTATTTGATTGTATTTAGTTCACTTCAGTTATTAGTTAAAGTGAGATTCAACTAGATTTATACTACTCTCAATTTAATAATGATTAAAAAAAAACATGTCTTAAATAATGAACACTACTAATCGCCCAAATGGAGTAAAAGTTCAAGTGCGTAAAATTGAGTTTATACACACACACACACACACACACACACACACACACAGTGTGAAACAACTATAGTTTATAATTTATTTATAAAGTGTTATAGTTAAAAATTAGTTGATTTTGCATTCCCCTCCCCACTCAAAATGATTACCTCTGCTTGAACTTCGTTCGATACGTGTCTTCGACTTTAAAACCTTCGCGAGAGGATTTTAGGGACTGTTCGACTCCTGTTTCGTTCATACTATCCACCGATAATCTCTCTTTGAATGCTACTTGCAATTTTTATCTGTGAAAAGATAACGTTGCGAGTGCTGCGTCAGAGAAGTCAAATTATCATTTTTATTTATTTTTCCATGAAATGAACGTTTTTTTTTTTATTAACAAATAATTGGATTACGAATTACGAAAGCCAAATAAGTAAACTCACTGTCGAGATGAAAGATACAATATTACAAACAATATATTTGAGATTACCGCTTTTTGATAGTCCCTTTCAAACATCTAACTGTCCCTTATGTATTTGTCTCATTCAGTTCAAAACCATATTATGTACTGTGCCTAAACCACCAACGGCATTATAATAGATGCGCTGTTTTTCGCAGAACAAAATATATTTGAAGATATTTCCAGGACATTTAGTCATGATGAACTTCTCTAGCGACTGCTTCTGAAGCAAAGCATAATGCTTTAAGAATATTGTCTTGCCTTTCAGAAGGTAATTGTTCAACAATAACGTTTCTCAGAAGACAAAATGCTACCTTAAGACTAACTAGTCGGTTGAAATCATTTATGAATGAAATATTTTCTTCAGACATTGAATATGATGTGATTCTTATTTAGAATTAGAAGCATTAGGTCACAAAATGCTAGAATATTTCTCATAGCCAATATGTTCTCTAGAATAATTTGAATCCTTTCTGTGGACATGCTTACAACATTGTTTATATACAGATTATGAATCACGTGTGATTTCATTAACATTATCAATAAACACTAGATTATAATTAATTTTCGACAGTTTTACTGTAATTTCTAAATGAATTAAATTTAGAATGCCCATCTTTTACAACGGTATTTTCAAATAATCAATGTATATCTGTAAACATCTGATATTATCAGAATATCTACAATTATCGAATAATGTTTATAGCATCATTATCATCTATTTCGACAAAAGGTACTTTAATGAAATGTTGCCATTTTTTGCTCTTTTTTTTTTTCCTTATGGAGCGGTTTTTGCTTCTTGTTGGCATTTGCCTGGAATTTTTTACTTTTATCAATTTTAAGAACCTTCATTTCGTAATTCGTCAGCCTACATAGAGAACATCAATCGTTCGTTGCCATTTTTATCCAGCTATTCTGGGGAAGTGACCAATAATGGTAGTTACGTCACTGATTGCATCTTATATTCACATATTCTTTTCACAATGTTCTCATTTTTTTGCCAAACTTATAATTCTTTTTTAACACACACACACACACACACACACACACACACACACACACACACACACACACACACACACACACACACACTTTGCAGTTGCCGAAAGGATATTTTCTTTGAGGCTTTCGTTGCTTTCTTTGAAGTAATCTCAACGGGACTGGAGCCTACCTATTTCGCGGCTTACGCTCACTTTTCCTGAAACTTTTGACTTTTGGAATCATTCTATGGTTCATTATTTCAATTTCTGGCATATAATTTATACTGGATCAGTATTCAGTGTTATAAAGTTTTCACTATTTGTCTGTGTTTTACATAATGCAAATAATTTCGCATATACTTGAAACTCTTTCAGGTTTCAATCGAAAAGATTTATGTGAATGTATATGTGGGTAACAAATACCATCAATTCGGCTAATGGTTAAGATTATCGGTGTTGAAGAGAAATTTCGCAGTCTAAATTTGCTGTATCTGATCCATTTGATGTATCAGAGACCTATACATCCAAACAAACCTACCACCTCCTGCATGATATACAGCGTGAAAATGATGATAACGTCAACGTATTCTTATTCTCTGTATTTCCTTACCGGTGATCATTTCAGTTCTTCACAGATGCCGATGGCTTGTTTCAGAATAATCGTAATATTCTGCTTTCCTGGCATAAATACTCTATATCATTTCTGTAGCTATTTCAATATCCCCCAAAAAAGGAGACTTTATCAACTGCTAATTGTATTTAAATGCCAGATCTGCGCTGCCACATTAGAAGAGAGGGCGATTATTAAACCCCCTTCAAAAAAATCTGTTTTTTTTTTTAGAATAGAGTCAAATTATGGGAGAAAGGAAATAGTTTTCCTGGAAGTTAAAAAGACAGTTTTATTAATTATATGAAGAGCCAAAGGCTTCAATTCGGCGACGTGAACTTATTTAAGTTAAGGGATATTACATCCCATATTGTTTCTTAGCTGAATAAGAAACTCAAAGAGTTTCCTCAGTGTTGCACTACCAAATGGGTTAGGTGTTGCACTATCCAGGTATTTGCTTACGCTTGAACTCGCCGAACTTTATATAGTTTCTATATTCGTCATGAAACTCTTTGAGTTTCTTATTTGGCTATGAAACAATATGGGATGTGATATCCCTTAACTTAAATAAGTTCACGTCGCCGAATTGAAGGCTTTGGCTCTTCATATAATTAGTAATTTATTAGGACATCTTCTTGGCAATTCTTATAGTAGGGTATGTAAGTTCTGTTCGCTACAAACTTGGTATTACCTAGGTCTACCAACTCACTGATGAGACCTCAATAAAGGTTGAAACCGGTCTGAGTAGTGACCTTCTCTCATAATGTAGAACAGTAATACAGCTCCTAGGAGCTGGGTTTCACATTATGTGTAAATACAAAGAATAGTAAACGGAGCTTGCTCCACCCTTACTATGAGTTGCCTCAGTGTTGCACTATCCAGGTATTTGCTTACGCTTGGACTCGCCGAACTTTATATAGTTTCTATATTCAGCATGAAACTCTTTGAGTTTCTTATTCGGCTATGAAACAATATGGGATGTGATATCCCTTAACTTAGATGAAAAGCCAAACGGCTATTTTTTTCTGGCGAAGTTGATAAATAAAGGGGATAAAAATCCCTTATTGTTTTTCAGCTCGCTGAAAAACAATAAGGGATGTTTATCCCCTTAATTTTTCCCTTAACTTAAATAGAAACAGTGTTTACGTTTGCCGGGCCCATGAAATTATAGTGGGATAAATGAAAAATAACAAAGTAATTATGAATTAATAATCTCATTGATTCCCTACACTCCCTATTCGTTTTCTAGAGAAAAGTAATGGAATCAGTGAATGGTTCCATTCACCGATTGGAGAGTGTAGGGAATCAGTGAAATAGATCATTAATCAGGGAATCAATCTAGATCCTTTCATGGGAAATTCTGAAAAAGTTAGCACCTATAATTCCTCGACTCTCTTCTAAATCTGTTAAAATACTCACGCAGTATTTTTCTTTACTTCCTTTTCTTTTTTTTCCATTCACCTCCTCTCGTTATAGTTTTTGAACAGCCTTCCTTCTTTGGTATTTCTCAAAACAATTATAATCTACCGGTATTTTGACTAAATATCGGTGTTTTTTCTCTCTTCTCCTTTAATCCATGCATGCCAGTGACTGATCGTCCTGCCCTCTTTTGTATGTAGAATCGCTATAAAAACGATATCGTAAAGAGATTTATTTAACAGATAGTTTTCAACCCACTCTCTAATTACCAAGCCTCTATCCAAGAAACACAAATATATGTTTTAAAGTAGATTTTTCCCTTTGTGATTGTTGTAAATTTTAGTTGCACGTTAGAAATTCTAATAGATTTTAGATTCTGAGCATTAACTTATACTGTACTTTCCTTAGGAACAACTGAACAAGCTGATGGCGACTTTGAGGCAAACACAACCTCATTTCGTACGATGCATCATTCCTAATGAAACCAAATCCCCAGGTAGATCCTTAGTTCACCTCCTCCTCCTATGTGTCGATAGATTTATATCCTATGTATGACGTACTCCTCAGATCCCAGGGTTACCTTATACCTAATCAAGACTGCAACTAACGTTCATAATATTCTAACAGCCATTTAGAATGCCAAATATTTACTAATTTCTTTACAAATCGAGAAAAATAAAACTGCTTCCGTCTCACGTACGAAGACATTACAAGCTAATTTAATAATCCAGGAGTTCCAACAAGAAATTCGCCTTTTGCAGAACAGTCTTTGACGAGAAACAAAAATAAGAGAAATGAATTTCGTTCACACATCGAAGATGGAAAGACAAATATAGCTGGAAAATTAATAAGAAAATTTCATACAAAAGACGTTTCAAAATATTCAAAACAGATAGAGCTGAGAACGGTTAATGAATCCTAACACATCTGATTAAGCTGAAAGAGCGAAATCTCGATGGAACTCTTGTCTGCTTAGCGATATAAAACAGAACGCAAGAATGCAGCTAATGAAGAAGCAGCGTACGTGTATGAAACATGAGATTAACTGCCATTTGGATAACATTTGTCAGCATAATTGATTTTGAAACTTTATTTTGCCATGTTAAGAGCTTTTAATACATTTTAATAATGTTATGTGCAATAAAATATTTTTTGGCTTTAATATTTATGTTTCAGCTTTAATTTTTCATGTGTTTCATTCAGCTTTATTCTTTTTTTAATTTGCAATCTAACATTGAGTTTATGTTTTTCTCTGCAATAAATCAGCAAAGCTATCATGCAACAAACTAACTGCGTTTGGTTTTCTTTCTTTTTTTTTAAATTTTGTTTGCTTTGCTGTTCGAAACTAGGAACAATTAAATAAGCTGATGACAACTCTGAGGAGCACCTCACCTCATTTCGTGCGTTGCATCATCCCTAATGAAACGAAGTCCCCAGGTAAGAATAATCCATAACATCTCTTCAAGAAATCGGTAACCATGGGATCAAGGTAATCTTATTTTGTTGAAATTTTATAGCAGTTAATAAATATCTGTTACAGTATTTATTAATTGCTATATTTTAGACAGATAAAACATACAAAAATTTTAGACAGCAGTGACAGCTGTTTCTGTTTGTATTATCACCGAGAAAACTAAAGCCATGAGATATTTGTATACTATACCAATTCTAGTGTTTCTTAAGTTGGCTTGTTGTATTCCATCGAATAAATGAACCTGCCACGTCTGTGATCTGTTAACTCAATTTCGGTTGGTGAAGGGTCAGAAAGTGCACTTTGACAAAATTTGAGTAGGGAGAGTTTTTCAACAGAGAAACGTGCATCTTGCCGACCTCGTTTATGTGCTAAAGAAAATAAATAAAGTGCTTTAGAATCTTCGTGAATGAAACAGTTCTTGTCTTCAGGTTTCTAAAGCAAATGGTTGTAACTGAACTTCAATAATAATGATACAAAAATTATCATACAATCACTTTTAAAACAGAATTCAGAGCTGCTCAATTCTTTAAATACAGTTGAAGAAAGAAATAAGTTGTTTCATACTACCTCTGTCAGAGCATAATAAGAAACCTTAAGGAGTGCACACAATAAAAACCATGCGATGTGATATGATCAGAAAAACGTACCCGTTTTTTTTTTTTTTTAAACTCAAGGTGAGTTTGTTTCTCCATCTGATACCATCACCAATGATTTTCTGCGAGAATTTATTTATTTATTTTTGTTCTCGTAAAATAATTCGGCTGATCTCAGTATATACGAAGGTCAAGCCCAAAGACTTAGTTGCCTCGTTGATATATTTTTGATATATTTTTTAATATATAAATAAATAATAAATTTTTTAAAAAATCCGTTCGAGGTCTAACGTAAAGTACGCAAGCTAGATTCTAAATCGCTTCTTTTTCATAATTTATACCGATAAAATCAATATGCCAAAAGATGGCGCAAAATAGGTTGGAGGAATGGCGTATGCTCATTACTCGGAAAGCCCTTGTATTCTCATTGCTGTCAAAGACACGAGGATCGTGTCCCAAGCCATGACCGATAATTTAGATGAAGCAGAATTATCAGTCTTGGATGAAGTAACATAGTTTTCTGTCTCTATGGGTTAATACACGAAAACCTATAGAAATAATGCACTTGTCTCATGGCTTTAGCTGCCTTGGACTAATTGTAAATAAACTGAACCCTAAATAAAACTAAATCAAATTACTTATTAATTCTTAAACAAATAAGAAAAGGAAAGGTGTACTCCTGTAAATAAAATATAGAACTGTTCTTTACTATGTTATATAGGAATATTTCCTTATTCATAACTAAAGTTATATAAAAAAAACATTATATAACGTTTATGTAAAACGAAAATTCTAATCTCGATACTTTCGACAGTGTTGTAGGATAAACTTGAAAAAGCTTACGTGATATTTTATTGCTTTTATTGTAATAATAAAAGCAATAAAACTTGTACAAAACTTTTTCAAATACAGTCTGGTTAACCCTTATTCAAGTGCATAAGATAAACTTCTCACTTTATATCCTTGACAGTGATATTCACCAGAACTTGAGAACGCCACTGCGTAAAGCAATACGTGAATTAATCGTGAAAAAAAAAAAAGAACGAGAAAACACATTTACTCGTATTCGTGCTTTGCTACAGGAGTGCACACAAATGCACAAACACACAATAATATAAACGACGGATACAAATTCGTAAATACGACTGGAGCAAAATAAAACGAATTCGTGGATTATATAGTAAGAATTCCATATAACAAAATTTATTAAAATTCATTAAGAAGATTAAAATATAAAAAAAACAAATATATTATTGTGCGTTGGATAGACAATAAAAGTTTGCTTTACAATTTAACATATATTTTAATATTATTTGGTTATTAAAATTTGTTTAGTTTAAACTAAACTTGAAATCTCTACAAATTTTAGTAAGGATTCTGAATACCAAATATCACTAACATCTACCCAAGGACAACAGTGTCATATACTTAAGCACTGACAAAACAACAAAGTAATAGTTCTTTACGCATCGTGATGAAACGTACCTAAATGTAATAAATCGTGAAATTAAACCGAAAATGCTACACTTAATCACTTCAGTCTGATCATTTCTTGTTTACCAGAAAATTCCAAATCTGAACTGCGGAGAATGTAGTTACAAATACATACAGCATATTTAGAGAGGAACTGTTAAACACTGCCGGAGTATATTCTTATTATATTTTTCTTCCATGATCTTATTGAAATGTCATATTTCTGACTAAAAGGTATCATCAGTGTTAAAATGAATTAATAAAACATAAAAAACATACTTTATATTAATATGATTTTTTTATCTGATAGGTGTGATTGATTCTCACCTCGTAATGCACCAGCTCACTTGCAACGGTGTACTAGAAGGAATCCGTATCTGCCGAAAAGGATTCCCTAACAGAATGGTGTATCCAGACTTCAAACACAGGTAGAACTTGCATGCTATTTACACTTAGCAATTTAGTTGTAATTATTGAGCATCATAAGCGCAAGTGCGGTTCTTTGCATTAAATTTTGGTGGCAAAATGTTTTCATCGTCTGATGATGGTCAATAAGCACCGTTTTGCATATGAAATACAACATAATGTTCAATTCAATATATTAACCATTTACTGTGAAGTGAAATCGTGTTCGATATTTCATGGTTTGATCAGTTTTTGGGCTACAGGATGGTAGAATTTCTTTGGAAAATTTTCTCAGAGCTTCAAAATGTCTTGGTTGTTATTAACATACTTTTCGTCCAAAGGCATTCACTCTTAAAATTTAAAATTATTATTTCTATTATGATACAAGAAGTAATGTTCTTATGATAAAATCCCAGTGTAGTAACGCCCATCAAGTCAGATTTGCAGAAGGAAACGTTACAGTTTGATTCTAGTGACAGACTACAGGAAACTTTTTAAGCCTCTTTTTCAATCAATTTCCGAATTATTCGCTATTTGTAGCGTTTATCTAGTTTTTGTAAACCGAATTTTAAAATTTTCTACTAAAAAATCAATACAGTATATTAGCATACAAAAATATACTGGCCTGTTTAGCAGAGTGGATAGTGTTTTGAATGTTTTTTTTTTTTTTTAGGTTGCAGAATGAATTTTGTCGCCCGGTGTGAAACCTGATTATCAGAAGCCAAAAATATTGCTTGAAAAAGTTACGTTTGATCTCACGAGCAGGATTTCGGGATTATCTCCACTCACAGAACCAATGTACTGTGAGTTTACAACCTCTCGTGAGTAGATTCACATAAAATACTAGTTAGGATGAGTAACATGAGATAGTGGTGGTTATCTGTGATATTATGGCATTGTTATTGTCTATCCACCCTAGCTAGCTCTTCGGTGATGACAAAAAAAGTGCCAGTCTTCAGGAGAGTTCAGCCACCAAACAATTTCCGCAAAGTTATGGCTAATGAATATTGCCTACTTCCTTTGGAGAATTTGTTTGATTTCATTTAGGCCTTTGAATTTTCATTTATGTCTGAATAGAAAATGCATCAAATCAAATGCATATTACAGTACGTTCAGGAGGCACCAACGAAGTCTAAAGTGAATCTTTAAGTTTAACCACTGAAGAAAGTGATACTCATTATGAGAGATTATCCTAAAATGAATATTAGAAATAAGAGACATTTCTGACAAGCAGAATACCTAAAAGATATTACTTCAAGAAGTTTGCAACTCTTTATCAAATTTTAAAAATTCTATAAAATTTCGATAAAAAATTCGATAAAAAAAATCGAAAACTATTAAACACAACACAAAATAAATAAATCCTCTAATGATTTTTATTCGCAAGGAGAGTAGGCGAAGCTCATTTAACCCTGAATAACTTTGTAAAGATCGGAGACAGCCAACCTTCATTCTTCGCTGTTGATGACTGGCCCAAGGCTATTGATGATCATAAGCATCAGGATAGAGAGTACTCAGACAATTGTAGCCATGCCGTGGTTCCTAACACTATATACTGTCCGACGTAGTGTGAGTTCTACAGTCTATTTTCTTGAGTTGCAAGATTAGAAACTTACTTGCCTGTGTAAGAGTCAATTAACTAGAGAACCGGTGAACAACAATGTAAAAAAGTTCCTCTATTCGGCAACTACAATCGAATTTATAACTGTCCTTTTTCTGATAGTTCAGAAAAAAGAAGGGCTTTAATAAAAGGTGTCTCCTTTTATTTGTCTGCTTCTTTTCATCCTAAGTCTGTTGTGATCATATTCATTGCAAGCCGTCTTTTTACCGTTTTCCTTTGATTTCATTTTCTTCCTTTTCTACTTGTTCTAGCTTTTTTTTTCATTGTTAAACATGCTTTTGAAATTTCTTTTTCCGTGTTTGCTATCCATTAATTTACTGCCGCTTTGTATAGTCTTCATTTCTGATCTTATCAAATTTTGTGTTCTCGCAAATTTGTTATGTTTTTTATTTTATAAAAACTGGTCGCATTACACTTTTATATATACTTGTCGTAGTTACAATATTTACATTCTTATTTTTCCATATTGTTCTGTTTAAATATCCAAAAATGCTGTTTGCATTAAGTGACTGCGCTTTTATGAGTAATCAGAATTCCTAAGTATTTAATATTCATCACTTGTTTTATTATTTTTCTGTTTTTTCTAACCTACGCCCATTATTTGTTTCTTAATCACAAGTGTTTTGGGACTTTTTTATATTAATATTTCTAAATTATAATTTTGGTAGATAGCTTGGAAATAAAATACTTCTCCTTGTAAAATATATGTAAAACAATGCACAGATATTACTGTATTTGTGCATTATTACTTAATTTCAAA
The DNA here is from genome assembly GCF_054136105.1 of Typopeltis vanoorti. Taxonomy (NCBI): domain Eukaryota; kingdom Metazoa; phylum Arthropoda; class Arachnida; order Uropygi; family Thelyphonidae; genus Typopeltis; species Typopeltis vanoorti. The sequence goes on along the minus strand of NC_143565.1, from coordinate 17,706,472 downwards.
GTTCAAGCACCATATTTTCACATTTCTCCTCCCCAAAGGAGAAATAAGAAAATAACGAGAGTGTGTTGTTCAGTTTTCGCTATTCCATGCTACTGAGTTGTGAACTTCTAATCTCTAGAAGGCTTGTTTGCTTCTAACAATTTAAAGGCGTCATAGCTATCAAATACTAATTTCAAGACTTAGTCACTTTTAATTTAAAGGAATCAATATTTCAAATATCATATTTTTATAATTTTAATCTTGGAGCATTTTTAAAACCGCTTGTTTATTATTTTAATATTTTATATAAAAATATTTTGATTCATTACAGCATTATTTTTTTTTTGCTATTTTGGTTTTTAGAGGCTGCAGTTTAGATTAATTAGCATGTTAATATTTTTTTCTTGATTAATTACAGAATTTTAATTTGAAGGGAATTTATTTTCAATCAAATTCAATACAAAAATAGAAAATTCAAGTGTAACTAATGCACAATTTTTTTTAGTTTTTGCTGTAACTTTTTTAGAATTTTTAATGTTTATTTCAATGTAAATCTTTTTTACTTTTGATATTTTAATAATGGAATAAATTACTTTTTACGAAATTTTCATTTTCTTGGTTTTTAATATGAAGTGTTATACGCTTTATATCATAACAGAGAAAAGCAGCATGCTATCCCTATTTTTTTTCTATGATTCAACAAGAAATGAAAGTTACTTGCAATGCACAATATTCAGTAGTCGAAATTTACAAACTTCAATTCATTTATTTTACCTCAAAATCGTTTCCATTACTTTCTGAATCTGCATCAGAATTCTCTTCACCTTCACTTCCACTGATGTATGCATTCAATGGACAATTTACTACTGTTTATTTGTCTTTTTTTTTTTTTTTGCTATCTCATGTCAAATATGGGAGATTTTGAGGTTAGACGAGCAGTTCTTAGAACTAAAATTGAACTGACGTTCTTCTTAATTCTCAAATGAATTAAATGGCACTCGATTTAATTTAATTTAAATGTTTCAGTGAAACATGGTTACATACCTGTTTAAATCAAAGTTGTAGAAGAAGTATTGTCAAACCATTTATTAATATTAAAGAAAATGAAACAAATAGGATTATTAGCCTAGAAAGGTTGGAATATCCTCCCAAAGATAACGGCGCTTTCAAATTACTAAACTTGTTGGATCGCAAAAATAAGTGGATTAAAATGAAAGCATATATGTTATCTTATTCTTTGCAACAGACGATTAGTTATCCTTGTTACTGAATCACAGAATAAAAACGAATGCCAACATCTGTTGTACAAAAACTGCACTATCTGTTATATAATTAAAAAGAACTAGTAAATTTAAAGTGGATAAGACATGCATAGGCTTTTTGTTGTTTCTTCGATATAAATATTTCATAATGAGATTATTTCATCACTTCTGGAAACCCAAAGAATAAAACAAAACAAAAAAAAATACATTTTCTCGGTTTCAAAACTTGTGTTGAAACTTGTGGCTGAAAATTTTTAATTTAAAATGAGCACGTGTTTCCTGTTACCTAAAAATAACCTTAAAATAGAAAAAAAAAACGTAGTAAGTCTAACAAAAGTTTATAAATGTAAAAATGATTCTCCAATATTCGATCTGCTTCCTGAATTAATAAAAGTAGAAGATGAAACTTTGGTATATGGTTGTACCAAGGATGATTTATCGTCTGGATGCTGGTAAATTTCTTGTCTTCCACTGGTGTCATTAGATGTACGTGGTGGGAGATAATTGAGGATTAGTTGATCCACGATTTCCACTGACAATACCAAAAAAAATTATTAAAAGGATGTAAAACCCATGTTTTGCTCGTAATATGCATACTATTGTTATATTATGAACCGTGCCTATTTGCCTCAGTGGCTATTAAAATCTAAAATTCTTTAACGGAATGCTGCATTCAATTGATGGAAGCGAAGTGAACTACGTATTATTTTGCATACACATGATAACCGCTTCAACCATAGCCTACACGCATGTCGTAAATTATTAACATTAGAGTTTCACATAATTACTGTTTATCTAGTAACAACAACTATAATGTCCATTATTATCGATGTGAAACAGGTAAAAATCTCAGAAGAGCATTTCTGATACAGTCAATTACATTCTGTTATAGTTTCTCCTCTCTTTTTTTCCTCCAGATACACAATACTGGCCCCCAATGCTAGTCCCCAAGGATTTGTAGATGCAAAAAAAATTACGGAAAATGTTCTTGACGCCATTCAGCTAGAAGCCAACGATTACCGATTGGGTCATACAAAGGTATTGTAGGCGTGGAATACCCTAACCCTTTCCCTATACCAAAATATTGAGGCAACCGGTTTTTCTGTGAATTCCCAACGCCAAGGGTAAGACTGTGTTTAAAAAAAATCATGCCACCTATAAACGAAAAAAGGAATGTCTTGGAAAACATCTATAGAAACCTATATTACAAGTCCTAAATCCTACCTTTGATGTTCCTTCCTATGAAATATCCCATTTCCTGCCCCTCCTCCTCCCCCAAATCCCAACTCAGATATTGTTGTAATTTAATTTCAGCATGGCATGTTTCAGATAGCGACAATAAACAGGAACTTACTTTTACTTTGGGAATAAATTTACCTAAATGCCCTAAAATATCTATTGATAATTAATAGCAAGATTCATTTACATTACTTTTTTTCTTTTCTTCTTTCATTCCTTTTTCGGAAAACATTTTTCCATAAATGAATAAGTCATTATATAAACTTTTTTTTTTACTTTGAGAAGAAACAATATGAATCGAAATGGAAAACCAACCATAAATATGATGACGCCATATATACGGCACCATTTTGAAGATATTAAATCAATTGATGCTGTTAATCTTCCATTTATGAATTACTGCTGAATAGAAAATATTAATAGATATTTTCTCTTTCTGTTTCTGATTTTTTGAAAAATATCAAGCGTCATAATGGAAATAAAACTGGAGACTTTCTGGTTCTGCTGTGGATATAGTAAATAAAAACATCCAACTACTGACCTGCCAAATCTCCGTGGAAGTGATGTTAATAAATCTTTTTCAGAGACAATAATACAGTTTTAGAATTTATCAGGATCTTCTTTTAAAAAATAAACAAATAAAATAACGTTTTCCGTTCACAAACCAATTAATCGATTATTTGGAGGAAAACTTTGGTTTACGTTGCCCTACGAGAGTAAGATTTTTAACTGGTAAAAAATAATCCCAAATCTCTATTAATTATACTAAATTATCTGTTTTAACTGAACCTACTATACTAATTCTTAGAACTTTTCAGCTCGAAACTTCCGAATTATATTGTTATGTTTCTTAATAAATATTTATATATTCCTAAAGTAAAGGTAAATTCTCTTGTCATTAAACAATATTCCATTTCCAACCCTGTCCTTTCAACAGTGAAGTCCAAAATCAAGATTAGAGAAAGACGTAGAATAGAATAGAACATAGCCCTGTGTATCCATACCTTTTCCTCCCAACTTAGTAACAACTTATAAGCTGTTTCGTTCTACTTCCTCAGGTCTTACCCTGAAAATTAGAGAAACAATTACCTATCGTTGTTGTCAAACCTGTCATAAGAAGTAGATGTAGAAACCAAAACCTATTGTATTAATTCCTTCGAATGATTAAGAAATATTAAAAAAGTCTTTAAAATGTGATTCATACGTAAGATGTAACGCGGTGCCTAGTTATAGAATGATTTTAATTAGCTCCGTGAATATCAAAAAATATATAAACTTTTTAAAAAATAATGTTAAAATTATTTAAAAGCTGCTATGATTTTAACAGCAATGAACAAAATAAGTACCGCATTTACCTCTTCGTATGAAGTCTAAACCTTCCCAACCATCCTCATTCCATCCTCTTAGCGTGTAGACGTTGAATTTCCTTATTTACCTAATGTGATTAGAAATTCACTGTCAATCCTACAGGTGTCGTGTTATTGCACGAATAATGTGTAGATTCCTCATCCTATCCTTTCCCTAGATATGCTATCCTTGCTCCCAATGCTGTACCCAAAGGTTTCGTGGATGCTAAGAATGTAACAGAAAAGATTCTGGATGCAATCCAGCTGGATGCTAATGAATTTCGTTATGGACATACCAAGGCATGTATTCATAGCAAAGATTATTCCTTTTTTGTTTTTGTAGTGAGTTACTCAAGCAGATATAGGGGTTGACGCTCTCCGGGATCAAAGACGGAGTTCGTTTATGAGGGTAAGTTTTCTGTGGCACCCATCCTAAGTTTCAACAAATGTTGCAGCTGTGAATAAATAAGCTAAGATTGCGAATCTTTTTAATCACAGCTGGCTACTCTCCATTCCGCCTTACATGTTGCTTGCCTCAATCGTCCTGAAAGTCCCCATCCCCAATGTGAAATGTATTGTAAGTAATATGAGCACACTAAGGGTGTGATGTGAAATGCCAAATCAATGTGAATGCCTCGACATCTTTCCGGTGTGACAACTTACGTATTCCCTCCCAAGATCATTCCCCTCCCATCCCGATATGTGTTTTCTTTCTTTCTTTCTTTCATCGACCTTATTTGTGTTGTACTGTGCTGGTAATTTGTGTATTACCAGTTAACCGGATGTGTCCATTTTACCTGACTCAAAGCCTGGCTTCTGTTACGCTTTCTTTCATCATTTTCTCTGTCTTATCTGTCTCTCTTTTACTGTGTTTGTATGTGTGTGCTATACTTGTGCTGCTGATAATTCGTCTATAATTATCAGCTGTTGAGATGTGTTCACTTGTATCATCAAACTTAGTATGTGTGTGCTTTTACATTTGTTATCCTTGCCTTCTATCTGTCCGATATTCGTGCTTATTTATGTTCGATTATTCCTTCATTATCGGCAATCTGTTTATTTTAAAACTGCCTGTATCATAAGTTTTCTGGCTTATGTAAACTAAGTTTGTATTGCTTAGTGATGAGATATATTTCTAATCTAAATTTCTTCAAACTAATACCAATTTTATCTGCATTTTTGCTCTATTAATATCACGTGATTAATTATGCAATTAACAAATGAAAGTTTTAAAGAATATCTCCCCATTAACAACCAAATCAAATTTTCGCCTTCGATGCGTACCCAACAAATTATTTATCGGGAAATTCCTTTTTGAGGAATTTTCAGTAGTTGAATTCAAGTGAAAATCGCGAACTACAAGAGACACTTAACGATTCTAAACTCAAGGGCTTGCTCAAATCGAGATAGATAACACTGATATCATCGGGAAAAAAAAATATCCCGCAGTAACTAAACACCTTTCCAAATTCGTAGTTTTGAATTAGTTGTTTATTGAAACTTGTGGGTAAGAAAGTAAATTTCGTACAAGCCTCTGATACGATAAAAGAAAAATTTTAAATATAAAAATTCAAGGAAATCTAATTTCGTCAAAACAGCAAAAAAATAATTCTAAATACAATCATATTATTACTATATATTTACTAAATTACTAAGTATTTACAAATCCTAAATATTAAATATAGTTGATAAATGGCGTAATCGTGTTCAAATTGTGAAAACAATTATGACATTATGCATCATTCGGTAATTTGATATCTTCATAATTCGATCCTTTGTCATGAGAGGAAAAGATTTTCGTAATCCTGTATTTCAAATTATATATGAAACATTACTTTAAATTCTAGGATCAAAGTTGGGTAGCTTCTTTTCCAATATACACGGACTTTATTCATTAATTAAATTTGGATTTTCGTATTATTCTATCACATGCCCAAGAAAGGATTAGAGAGTAAAAATTAAAGAATATTTTAAGTCATCGCCTGACCGAAATGTAATATTCAGAAATGTAGTATTATCTCAGATAGGATACATATTTTCATAATAGTGAAATATTAATCTATTAATCCACTTCATTAGAAGTATTAACGATAACACAATATACAATTATAATTAGGTACTTTGAATTATGAGCATTTTGTAAATCACTATGATTTTCGAAATGTTCTGGGTGTGCATTCTTAAATTCCATATAAAATTCTAACCAACTAATTTGATTAACATGAGTTGTATATGTGCTGATTTTGTAAAATGTTTTCCTGCTATATATTTTCAATTTTGGTATTTATCATACCCTTTGTTTCTTGTTTCTTTTGCTTATCTTTCAAATATTTATACCAACTATGGCATGTGAGATAAAGTTTGTCGTTATATTTATTACATGTTTTATGTTAAGTTACCCTTAAAGCATGGTTCAGTGTGCATAAAAAAATATGCATGGTGTGTTGAATTGTGTGCGCGTATGTGTTGATACTTTGGTTTTGTGTTAATAAGTTAACTTGTGGAGATAGTGTATATATATATCTATCATTTCCTTATCTTTCTGCACCGCCTGTTCCTTTCACAGATATGCCATCCTTGCAGCTTTCGTCTTAAGGGATGGATTTGTAGAAGCCAGAGTAGCAACACAAAGGTTGCTGGAAGTCATTAATCTGGAACCTACAGAGTATCGACTCGGAGAAACCAAGGTATGTTCAAGGTATAAAAAACAGGACAAGGACAGCTGGCCGTACATCAGAGCGAAACAGCAGTCTTACAAAAATATCTTACGCATAAGTTGGATTGCAAACCTTCTTCTGTTATAAAGGATTACCATACACTGGACTTCAAAGAAAGTATACTTCAAGCGAATGCTTCAATGGAATCATCTGTGACATTAGAAACACATTCAAAACGTAATTTCCATTTAGTAAAGTAATCGAAATTGCCGTCATAAATTATTTCCATAACAGAAAACGCTCTCGTTCTTCATAAATTTGAAAGTGTTTCTGAATATCTTTTTTTTTACATTAGAAAAACTTTACTAATAAGTGCTAAACGCTTTGTCTTTCTCGCTCTTTCTTCCAAGACAAAATGTCAAATTGATTCTGCCATAAAAATGATGAGCAAATAAGGAAACTATACACAACCATAATATTATCATCATTCATAAAGTTAACTCTTGTTTTTAACTAAGAGTCAGATTAAAAATAAACATTAATTTCCTTTCTGTTCTATTTAATGTTATTTTAAATTTTTTAAGAATTCGTTTTTCCCGCCTTAACAAAAATAAAATTACACTAATTAACATTTTAAATCAATTACATCAATTTAAAATAAAATTTTATTGATGTAATAAAATTTTATTGATGATACTGATATTTATAAATATTTTACTAAAAATGCAATTAACTATGTGTGTGTGATTTAATTTTATAGTTTAGTGAATCTCTGGGATATGGTTTCGTAAGAAAACCTCTCCAAATTGAGAAAGCGAAAATATCTACAGTACTGCTCTAACTTTATATATAGAATGATGACTAATAACTATCACTTTGACGGTTAAATAGCCAAGGGGTATATCATAAGAGAGAGAGAGAGAGAGAGAGAGAGAGAGAGAGAGAGAGAGAGAGTGAGAGAGTGAAATGATTAAATCTTCTATATCAAACCAATCATCACCTGCTCCCTTCAAAAGAAAAAGAGAGAAAGACTTAATTTCACTTATTTAGTTAGTCATTACTTAGAATGAAAGCGCATACATGAAAACATAAGATGCATGGAATAAGAACAGTTCTGTTCTTAGAAGTCCCAAGTAATGAGCCTTAACAGCAACAACCAGTTAGTTGTTGCTGTTAACAACCTTACCAACCAGTAGTTCTAATATTAGATTCAGAACTTATATCTTCATGGACTCATTTGAAGGAAGTGTATAGCCAATTTTTCAGTTTTTGACTTTTAACATTTACATACAAAAACCACTCACAGCATAACTAAAGCTCACAATTATTTCTCTACTTGTGAATTCCACACCTGACTTCAAGAACGAAATTCCACATGAACTTCTCAGCAGTTATCTCCACTGCACAAGAAAATTCTACTCCTTAGCAGGATTTTGAAGAACAGCCGACTCGCTTTCAATTGAGTCCGTAGTGGTAATAATAATAATGATAATAATAATAATAGTAGTATTGAAGCTGCAAACCAAGTAGACAATGCATGGTGAACGTACTGAATTGGTATTTTAGTTGTTCGTACTAATTGAAATGTCTTTTAATATTCGTCTGACTCCAATACCGCACAACCAAACCTTATACCTTTGCATGCAAGTAGTGTGAACTCCCTATAACCTTGTTTTGTGTTGTTTACCCCTTTCCTTGTAGATACACCATCCTCTGTGCCAAAGCTGTCACCAAAGGATTTGTAGAAGCTCGAGCAGCCACGGAAAAGATTCTAAAAGCAATTAATATCGATACTAATGAGTATCGGTTTGGTGAAAATAAGGTACGATAGAATAGTTAAGCAATCTGCTTGAAGTTAATTTTTTTCTTTTTTTAAGAAACTACCACAACATTCAAATCCAATTTTGGATTTACTTATTCAATATCTATCTGCCTAGTTTTTCTGTTAATTTCTGGATATAATAATAGTAGATATTTACGATAGATATTAGCGATAATCTGACCACCAAGAGATTATATTTTAAGAAATGCTGCTTTTGTAATAACTTAAATGCACGCTTTGCACTACAGCTTATTATAAATCACTTATCCATGTTGGATATTGGCGCCATCTGGTATGCAGTAAATAACTGAATTGTAGATTCAAAATAAAATTATATTAAACAGGGATTTATAACAAATTATTTTCGTGGACAAACAACAGAAAATGCTTAAAAGAAAATGCATAATTTCTATGCAAGCTTAGGCTAAATGGCTTTTCTTCAATGCATTCTTTCTCTCACGTAAATTTCCAACGCAGAATTTTTTCCCCTTCTGAGCTTTGAAGTGACTGCAACTTCTTCAAATCAACCAGCAATACTTATAATTTCCTTTCTCTCTGACTTGTTTAGTCAAATGTTAACCTTGCTCCCTCGTCCCTTTATGTCTGTTTTTGCAAAAAACTTTATGTGAGCAAAGCACACTGCTCGATGTTTTTTTTTTTTGTTTGTTTGTTATTTTTTTCCAGCCTGCTTCAATAACATTTGCTCTTTAAGGAAAGGTAAGTCGCATGCTATAACCAGTAAGCGCATTGTTGTCGCTTCTTTTGCTCAATTGTCACATAGATCTGGAAATATTTACAGGTAAGTTTTTGTATTAAACGAATAATTTTTAAATAATAGTTTAAAAATCTTTAATAATTTAAGATTTATAAGATTTTTATGTAAGAGTTTGATTCCCTTATTTTAATATGTTTTTTTTTTTTCATTTTTTCAGTTTATTTTGAAATAAATTATATTTTAAAAGAAATAAAAATAATCTATTTGAAATATTGAATACTGCATTAGTAGAGTGAAGCTTGAATTATCCAAGGAGGGGGGGGGGAATCATACAGGACATTACGTTGTGATGCTCTGTATGATAATCCAATTAGATTGAGTACTCAGTTAATGTGCAAAATGTTCTGTTTTAATTTCCTTTCTGGATAGAAGTTAGAAAGAGTAATATTTGATCTCAAATTAAGAGCAAAATAATAATAATAATAAATCATACGAAGGGATGTTATCTGCTTACAAATAAATAAGCCTCCCGCCACACACACACACACGATGTATAAAAAATAGAAATTTGATGACAGTTATAAATAAGTTCTCTGTATGCATTACTGATAATGAAATTAATGAAACACAAATGAAACATTCTTATTTCCCTAATATCTTCTCGAAGCAAGCTCCACTTGTACAAATGCAGCAGTTTCAGAATCATGCCATACGTTTATATAACATGGGAAAATGCGTTATTTTGTAACGAAATTAGAATACAGGTTTATATAATATCAAATTTAAAATTAATGTTTAAAATTAATATTTAAAATAATAAAATTTCCATATTCAAAAGATGACATTATGAAGAAGCGAATCATTTGCTTAGAAAATATGTGAATTTTTCCAAACTTAAAAACGACACACCTTAACATATTTTAAATCAGTCAAAATGGTTAAAATATTCCAATAATTGCTGATGTCTAATGCACATGATATTTCACTGTTGATATTTCCAAGGCATTTGATCAAGTTTGTCACTTGAACTTCTTACCAAGTTACCATCTTATGATATTCTTCCATCCGTTTGTGAATGGATGGTCAGTTTTCTCTCCATCTGGTCGTTTATTGCGAGTCATAGTGCATGATTTTCTATCATCAGATTTTTCAGTTAATGCTGATGTACCCTAGGATTCATTCTAATCATGAAGACAGTACTCTTCACTCCTTATTTTCATTTTCAAATCATTGTAATGCGCGGTAATTTACGCTTTAAGATATTCTTTAACACTGATCTCCTGGGGCGAGGATAACCTGGTGCAGTTAATGCACTTCGTATTAAGGTATGCCCCCCCCCCCAAAAAAAGGCAATCTTGTCTCATTTCCATATCTTTTCTCCCCTCACGTCTGACAATATTCTTCTTGCCAGATGGGAGCAGTTTTCTCTTCTTGGGTTAACTCTCACATCTAAATTATCCTGGCATAAGCACATCAGGTCCATAGTCTCAAAAAAAAAAAAAAAAATCCCGCTACTCTTTTTCGTTCCTAACAGTACTTCTCTTCTGTTCAACTCCGGTATCTTCTGAAGTTCAAATCCACCTAACCTTAGAATCCTGTTCCCACACAGGTGATGCGTCTAAGATCTCCTTCAGAATTCTTGACTGTATTTAGAAGTGATCAGTTCGTCTAAATGATGATTCCTTCCTCACGGACTCTTTGCAGTTGCTTTCCCATAGACGCTCTGTTGCTGCATGATGTCTCTTCTATAGGTATTTCCAGATCACTGAACTGGTCTCTACCATTCCTCCACTTTCTTCGAATCATATACGAATAGGAGCAGCTCCCAGTAAACCCTCATTATGTTAACTTCAACTTCTACCGTTCAACTCCAAACTTTTCGAACCAACTTCTCATCCCCCCAACTTCATTCCCTACACTTCTGCTCTTTGGAACAGTCTTCTCTAATGTTTTCTCAATTTCTTACCAATGTTTTTCTCAATTATTACAACATTCAGGTCTTTAAAAACGGAGAAACAAATTTCTTTCTTTCTTCTAACCAATTACCCACACATGATAGTGCCGTGTGTGGGCACTAATTGTTTTGAAAGTAATTGGCTTAATGTAGAATATCATCGCATACGTTAAAAATACTTCTAATGATTATGCAACAGCGATATATTGAATCAGATAAAGAAACAAACAAAACATTTTCCACTTCATATTAATCTATGAAAAGTTTCGAAACTACTGTTCTATTTTTTTTTGTTGTTGTTGCTCGAGTAAGTAAACGTTTCCCTTTTTCTTTTTTAAAAGATATTTAGCACAATAGCCACATCAAGCCAAACTAAATAAGGTTGCAAAGAATAAGACAATATTGCATTACAAGATATCTATTGGAATTTGCAATCAACTATTTTTTTCAATTTTTCTGATAATGACATCTTTATATACGGATACAACTTTATAAAAAAGGGGGTTCAGAAAAATATGATGATATAATCCTGTTTAATTATTTGAGTATATGCACAGTGAATATACTATTTTATGAAATTAATGAAGATTAAGATATTGTTTCTGTTTTTTTTCTTTTCTTTTTCTTTTCTTTTTTTTTCTTTTTTTTTTTTTTGTAACGATGAATTAACTTATAAGAATATTTCGAAATAAAGTTTTTTCTTCAAAGTGTTTATTTGTTGGCCATATCACCCCGACATGGTGCTGTTGTGTCGCATGTTCTGTGACCTTTCATGCGTGCGGTCATCGTAAAAAATATTCTTTTGAGACCTTTCGGGCTATTTTTTTATATATATATACGAGAAATAGTATCTTTCAAATGTTTCATTAAAGCCTAAAAAAAATAATGTACCGGTACTTAAATGAAATATGAAGTGGTGTGGATTAAGTCTACGTCTATACCAGTTTTAAATTTATGATCATCAGTGGAAATTTTAGTCAGAAGTCCTAAGACACTGCTAAGATCATCAAACCGAAATCACATACAGGTACGACTCGGTTTACGCTTGGATTAGGTTTCTGAGATTTCCGGCATAAACTGAAGCAAAACTATAATGGGAACATTATAGTTTTGAAACATGAAGTTCCGTTTCAAGATTTTCAGTGATCAACGAAAAATACTTGAAAAAAGTTTTATTTTATGAAATTTACGTAATGAAATTGTATAATGTTTAAGAAAAATAAAGAAATTTTATTGCTTAAAAAACGAGAGAATAGATGTCTGTTTGGATTTCTTCTTTTTTGATAAGTTATAGTTTGGCTACCGAACTTTCTCAATTTCTCACTTAATGGATGAGTCCTGCTCCCATTAAGGGAGCAGAGTTGCTACAGAAGATCTCACATCCCTTATTAATAAAAGCAATAGCTTTTTGCATCGATTTCACTGTTAGTATCCTAACAGGCATTGCGGTCAGCTTCACTTTTCTCTGTGTCGTCTTTGGACAGTAGTTCAATTAGCTCTTCTAAATCTCCCATTGAAAGCTCCCGTCTTCACCATGACTCTCAAGGAGTTGGAAATTAATTGGAAATTCATTGCAGCTGTAATATCATTCCTAGCTGTTTCTCCTGACATTTTAACATTATGAATTATTCTGTTTTTGAATAAAAAAAACCATCCTCTACTAGCAGCACAATCATTAGAATCATCCTTTTCACCGCTTAACTGATCAAAAAAAAAAAAAAAAGATTTTACTTTATATCTGATAAGTGATTTTGTTAGAAGATGACGCTGGGTCCTTTCATCAATCCACTGGACAAGCAACTTTTCCATTTTTTCTACTGTTTTTATTCCGAGAATGGGTGTTGAAAGAGGATCCCACACCGTATTGACTGCACACTGAGAAGATTGCTTTGTGGTCTCAGCATTTTTTACTATTGTTGTTACAGTTGATGGGGTTAAATTGAAGGCACGACACACATCTGACCGAGTTTCACCTTTTTTTCATTCGCCGAATGGAAAAAAGGTGAAAGATGCACTTGATAACACACATTTTGGGGACATTATTAATAAAAAGAATAGTGCAAGATGGACCACAAACACATAAACACCTAGAAGAACTGAGAGCAACTAGGAGGGGAAAAGAAGACATTGGAGAGTAGGAGTGGCCGTCAAGGGTGGAAGTAGAACCAATCAGATTTAACCTTGCGTCCTATTGTCTAGACACCAGTGTATGTTGTTAGTTCACTTGCACTTGCTTTTCTCGTCGCATATTCCATTTTGTATTTAATTATTTAAATTTTAGGCAGTAGTTTAATCATTTAGCGTTATAGTTTATTATAATGTAAGTTTTATTACAATGTCGGGACCATCTGTATTTAGGAAGTCGGGCAGAGTCAGGACTCATCATTCCTTCTAATCGTGATCTATAAGAAGCGCGAAAGTGAAGCGGGCGTAAATTGAAACGGCGTACACTGAGTCATACCTGTATTTTCATATTATTATGCAGTACCTGGAAGGTAATAACAGAAAGAATGAACAGTATGAATAATGAACGGTCATTTTCAGTATTTGAAGATTTAATGCATAAACAAATTATACAGTACATGTATTATCTGTAGCGCACATTTAGAAAAGGAATATCCACATCAAGTGCTCTTCTATGGGATACAAATGCACGTTTGCCTTCCACAAAAGAATTTTAAATAAAAACGCACAGAAGAATATTCTAAAATTAATAAAAGGAAGCGGAAGTAATTTTCTAAAATAAAAAAGAAACGATTTTAGTTTAACATATGAGGTTCGGTTAAGAATTATTTCTTATTTCGACTATTATTGTTATTTGCAGGTTTAATAAAAGAAGTTCAATAAAGGAATGATTTTGCTGTTAAAAGATGTAATAAAACGCAAGAATCAGTAATATTGATGAATATTTACTGTGCAAGCTGAAATAATTAAATAAGAATTAAATTCTGGACTGTACTTGTTGTACTTGCATCTCGGAAAAAATTTCAATAGATTCAAGCTGCAATCGTTTTGTTTTCAAAATTGACACAAACATTATGAGTTGAAAGATTTATAGAAGTCCTGTATTTTGAGTTCCATCCGTAAGATAGAACCCGCGATTTGGTTTCTTCAGAGCAAAATTGTTTTGGAAAAGAAAAAATCACAGCGTACCATATCTGAAGTAATGAGAATAACGAACAACAACAGTGGTGCCATTTTGGCACAGCAATTTCTATTTCTGCGTCAAAGCGAAGCGAGGAGGAAGAAGGGAGGTATTATCGTGATGAAGAAATCAATTCCCACTGTATCATTTCTAGAGTTATTTTCTATTTGATTAGACAAAGTTCACAGTTTAATTCTTGGGAATTAATTCATGATGTACAATTTCAGGAAAGTAAATAAATAAATAAAAAAACAACGACGTATATTTCAGAGGTCACTCCGTTTTTTTATTGGAAAGACCAATTAAATATGTCAATTCTTCTCCCTGCTTTTTTCCTAAAATCAACTTTTAAAATCTTGAAAGTTTCTGGGGGAGTTTTTTTTTTTTTTTTTTTTTTACAATTTGAAATAGTTTCCATTGAACCAGCGTTTTATTCCTTTATTAGAAAGATGATAGATATTTGGTTTTGTAACAGAGCATCAATGTTATGTTCCAGTCCAACTTGTTAAAATAACAAGCACATTTCTGAAATGATTAAACTGTTCGTGAAGATGAAATAATGTTTCCAGCAGTTTTTCATGGATCGAGAGACTGCAAGAAGAAATATTGTTAAAGAAATTCGGCTTCCAGCAACTTCAATTCACACACAGAAAAGTGATTCGTATGGTATGAAATAATTGAAACTTATCCTTCTGAATTATTGGATATGTACATAAAAAAATAAATAAATGAAATAAAATTCATGGTTTTGAAACGAGAATATGTAAAATCTTTGTACCAAAAAATGCAAAGAAAAGAAATTTATCCTTATATATTCATTTAAGAATTTGGAAGATCTTCAACATTTTTGGAAGAAAACAAATAGTGACGAGAAATGAGCCTTCCTTTATTATGATTAAGCGGGGGTAACATCTATATTGAAACTGGAAGTCGACAGACTCTCCAAAAATAAAAAATAAAAATTAATAAATAAATAAAATTCTGTAGCAAATATCCAGTACAAAGCAGTAGTTCTCATGAAGCCACTGGAACTTAATCAGAGATATGTAAAAATAATGACAGTTATAATGACTATTCATAAGAAGCAATGCGAACTATTTGTAAAACAACAGGGAGTTGGTATTAATCGAAATAATATGGGAAAACATTTCCATTGTAGAGAAATCCTGATGAGACCATAATTCTACTTTCAAGATATTATCAGATGTCATAAATCTAAATTATACAGGTTCATCCATTTACAGTGCAGTCTGCAATGAGAAATAGTAAGTGTTTTTAATGGAACGAATTGATGTAGACCGATTTGGTATCTAGGGCGCTTCTCAGTATGGTTATGAATGCAATTGCCATAAATGGTCATTTAAGAATTGCTGTGTGCGCTACTAACATGAGTTATTTACGTGCATAGCGATATTTATTATGGAAAGTTATATTTCAGTGAGATCATATCACAGGATGTCGAGAGAAATTCACGAAGAAATTTCTTAATAAAGAGCGAAGACCAAATTTGCGATGTGTAGAATTTCTGGAAAAGTAATAACGCAAATGATCAATAACTGATTTACCGTATGGAAGCGCACAGTGAGTCATATGAAAGATAAAGAAGAGTCTCGAATTCTCTTTAATTCACGAATGTACTGTACCAAGAAAACATTTTCTGAGTCATTCTATAAATGGTTTCCTTCGATCGATAACTGCTATCAACTGCTGTAAGAAATAAAAGTTGCATTATAATGATCGCTTATTAAACCGTCAAAATTGAAATTCCTTGTTGTTCTACGGGTTAAAAACAGGTTAGTAAAACGACATATCTAATTTAACATAATTTAGATTAAAACTAGTGTTTTAGAATAGAATAGAATAATTGCAGATGTCATACACATCTGCTTCTAATTAAAATATTTACATTTTCGTCAGTCAAATGTTTCCTACTCATTTTGTCTGAAATATAATTCAAAACTGTTATTTTTCACAAATGTAGGTATTTTTCCGAGCTGGAGTTTTAGGTCGTCTTGAGGAAATGCGTGATGAGCGACTTGGGAAAATCATTACTTGGCTTCAGTCATGGGTCAGATGGTATCAATGCAAGAAAGACTTCAAAAAGCTTCAGGAACAAAGGTATTGACTTGTTGGTGTGTAAACGTAATTTAGCATTGATAGTTTAACAATACGAGCGTATCTTAATGGCTACCTGATCAGAATACAATAATTCCCGACGTTTATATAAATGCTGTCCAACAACAATTTTGATATTCGTGTAATTAATATACAAACAATACATAATACAAATGATTTTGTGCTGGAAAACTAACCATCCCTATTAAGTGAATCTACTCAGTAGTAAAGAAGCAATTAAGTGGAAACCCTTCTTAAAATCATATATTTTTATATGATTTCTTCAAAATATAAGTGAAACCATATAAATAACTTCATGGAAGGAGAAATGAAAAAATCTCTAAAATTCAATTGCAGCATGTGCTATCTTCGTAAAGAACATTATTGTTATTATGGGTATTCTATTTAGAGGCTTATGGTTATTGTGGGTATTCTATTTAGAGGTTTAGGCCCATCTTAGGTTGTGATTTAACAAAACTATTACTTTACACCATTGCAGTATATGAAAACCACTAACAAATGTGTTCGAGGCCATTTAAATGATCACCACTGTAACCAAACAATACGCGTAACTCAAGACTCGTCTCTCTTTATAAAACAGTGCATAATTATGACGCATATGAAATGATAATAACCCACAGGCAAACTTTCACAATTTCAAACATAACATTAAAAAAAATAATAATAAACTACAACAACGGATAGTTGTAATGCGACTTATTACAAATAACTTAATTAAATACCAAATAGGTATATTTTAGCTACTTACTATTCAATTTAATTTAGCATTCTTTATTAGTTGGGAAACTTTCTTTCAAAGGTTATTAAATGTATTTTTCTAAATGATTTTATGTGTCATATTTTAATCTCAAACACAAAGTTTTTGACGGATAGAAAAACAAAAAGAGGAAATTATTTAGATCAAGATACTAACAAAGACAAATGAGAAATGATTTTTAATGAATGATAACTTAAGTTTATATGGTAAATTAAACATCTGAGGAAACAGAAATTATTTATTTGTAGGAATGCAAATTCTTTGGTTGAACTAGTGAATTAAAGCCTGTGTAGCCATGAGGGTTACACAGGCTTTAATAATAATGCTTCCATCCATTTTAAAATAGCGTTACCGTCCTTATAGCTAGACCAATCGAAGAAAGACCGTTCTAAGTGCGATTCTAGTCGTCGAAGGAACGCTTGCTTGGACCGGTTTTCCCAGTTAGTCGATCTCTAGTATGGGCAAGTAGGATTTATTTTGCTCCCGGAATCACTGGTTTTAATCCCGTTAACTCAAGAAAATCGACCATGGAACTCACACTATTTCAGACAATAATATATAGCGTTAGGCACTCCAGGATGGTGGCAGTTGTCTGCCGTACTCTCTTCTCCGGATGCCATTTAAAATTACTATCTTGTGCTAAACGTCTTTGATTGATAAGGGTGCCTATCAGTGTCCAAAATGTTAGGATTAGACAGCCTCATCTACCCTCTTTGGATATAAAAGGCATTAGTAGATTATTTTTAAGTACTAAATTGTTTTACATTTAAAATTTCTTTTTTTTGTTAGTTACAGAATCAAAAGGTTATTCGTCTTTAGTACAATCGTACAGTGATTTTATTTATGATATTCACTACACTTATTCGTTTCTGCAATACTTTTTCTGTAGCAAAATTTTTTCATTTCATATTTTTGCGAAATATCAGAAGCTATTTTAAAACGCGTCGGTTTTTCCAAATTTCATTTGAATTTTAACTTTTGTTTTACAGAATTGCCCTATTGGTTATTCAGAGGAATCTCAGAAAATTCCTTACACTCAGGAACTGGCTCTGGTGGAAACTGTATTCCAAGGTAAGCGAAAATATTGCTAATATGAGTACTTTACTTCTGAACGTTAATCATATGAACATCAATGTCAAAAGTTTTTTTCACTTAAAAGAATGGAATTTTTTCTAATTGTACAGAAAGCTTATTTTTCAAAAATATCGAAAACTTTGTCAGGCGGAACTAACTACAAAAACAACCTCACGCGTTATTACGCATCTACGTTCTATTTTTATTTACTGTAGTTATCAAACAATATACAGTATTAATACTATACTACGATACTATACTATTAGTATAACAAGCGTATAATATTAATATTAATTATTATTATTATTATGGACTATTTTTCAGTCATAGACTCATAGAACTCATCGTGGAAAGCCAAATTTTTTACACACCATTTGAATACATGCACTCCAGCATCCTCTACGACAAAATAAAATCTTTTCACTTTCTTATTCACATGACTCTTACGCATTTTTCAGGTATGATACCTTGTTCTCCCACTGTATATTAACCTATACAATAATTCGCTTTTATTTGTCTTAGGGTCCTCTCACCGTCTCAATCATAACGACCGTTCGCCTCCTATCCCACAAGCACTGCAGACACATTCTCTCAGTTTATCCTCGTAATCAACATATCGTTCTTTATGCAAGTGAAATTAACTTTGTATAAGCTACGCATTAGAAGAATGGAAGCTTTTGAGTTATGGTGTTGGCAAAAGAGTACCGGAAATTAAATGGATGCCAAAGTGACCAATGAGGAAATACTCCCACGAATAAGAAAGAGAGAGGGGGACATAAAATGGACAATACAGAGATTTGATCTTCTGAAGTATATCTGTTCCTTGAAAATGGTTTTTGATGGAAAGATAACGGGTAAGAGACAGCGTGCTAAAGACCATGGTTGAAATTTCTGGAATAGGTGATCAGGAAAATCGGAATTTCAGAATTAATTCCAAATATAAAGGAATGTCAGATGACAGAAGCAAATAGCAGACAGGAAAAAAATAATAATTTCTATGATCCCTTTAAGAGAATATGAAATAAAGATTCCTTTAATTGCTACTATTACTATGAAGGTCCAATGCGTTTTGAGCCAATTTTATTCATTGTGCATGCATAAGGAATGAACATTTCTTTGTTATCTTTTCTCTGACTAATCTTTACATAATGCAAATGCTCCTCAGTACCAAAGGAGGATACTGATTAGCATTTTTCTTTCATTTCTTGAGTTCACATATAAAGGATACTATAAGTTCATTAATTAAACTGCTCAAGTCACTAGAATTGTGACCAGGTGAAATTAGTTTTCTCCTAGGCATTCTTTAAGTTAAATACGAATAACAGAATTTTGAATTTTTAGACAAGGAATTTGACCATTCTTGTTCTCTAGAATGGTCAAATTCCTTGACTCTAGAATGTAAACGAATAAGCATGATAGGAATAAATTAACTGTTTATTCCGGGGAAAAAATGGATGTTCCTTCAGCTCTGAAAACCATCGTACTTTTAGTGTTAATAATAAGACGATACCATTTCAAAACTCCTAATTATACTGTCTAAATTTTTATTAAGTCTATTGTTGAGCTGAGTGAGTAACTTCTACTCTTCAACCAATAGAGCGTTGGTTCGAATCCTGAGTGGTGCATGGATCTTTGTGAATGTCATTAGGTCTTAAGATAGCAAATAGAGTCGCCCGGTATGAGACCACCACAATTCCGCATTGAAATGGCTCGAAAAGTTCCAAGTTTGCTCTCTAGTACAAGTAATTCAGATGATCTAATCTTTAGTCCGCCATGACACGAATGTACAATTAGATTACAACATATATCTGGTGAGATTCACATAAAAAGCGAATTCTATAAAACCTGTCGTCACGATTTATACAAATACATAGAGTCCCGTCTCTAAATGCATTTGGTGAAAGATTTTAACTCCACAAGTCAGTACCATGAACTATTAAATATCCGTATACAGAATGAAACAGGAAAATCAGGTTATACATTAATAAAGGAATATTATTGTAACATTTTTTTTTCAAAATTTAATAATTGGTTTAACACACATGCATATAGTAATGGCATTTATTTTCAAATTTTAGGTCAAACCACTTCTTAGTATTGCTAGGGTAGAGGACGAACTAAGAGCTCTAGAGGAGAAACTGAAGAAAGAACATGAAGCTTTTGAGAAAGAAGAAAAATTAAGGAAAGATCTGGAAGTGCAGAACGTCAAACTTCTACAGGACAAGAATGATTTATTCTTACAACTAGAAGCCGAAAGAGGTGGTGCCGGTGATTTGGAAGAGAGGTTGAATAGGGCTCTGTCGCAGAGAGCAGACCTCGAAGGTCAATTACAGGTGAGAGTATAAACTTAACAGAAAAGTCTACTACAAAAATTCTACAAGTAGAAAACATTGTTAACAACTAATTATTTCTGGTTTCATAATAATACTGCACTTATTGTGATATAATATGGCATGAATGTTTTAATTTGGATAATGAATAAAAATGTAATGTGTAAATGAGTCGATTGGAAAATCTTAAAGCCCTATTGGAATTACTTCTCGCAGTATTATTATTTTTATTAATTTATTTTTATTTTCTTATTTAAAAGGAAATCCAAGACAGGCTAAGCCATGAGGAGGATGCTCATAACACCTTAGCACAACTAAGAAAGAAGTTGGAAGGCGAAATAAGCAGCCTGAAAAAAGACGTAGAAGACTTAGAACTCGCTTTGCAAAAGGTAAGTTTTATTTGTGATAAAATTGACACTAAATACAAATACAACAAATACATTATTCCGATTAGATGAATCTCAAAAACAATTATCAACAAAATATTATTAACAGTTCTCATCTTTCTCTTAAAAGTGTTAAGCTCAATGGAATGGCTTGTCAGGAGAAAGTAACTTGACTTCATAAAAATCATAAATGAATTATAATTCCTATATAAAGAACAATAATTTCTGTTTTTTACATTGTAGGCTGAACAAGACAAAGCTACAAAGGACCACCAAATTAGAAATCTTAATGATGAGATCGCCCACCAAGATGAACTCATCAACAAACTCAACAAGGAAAAGAAGCATATGCAGGAAATTAACCAGGTAAAAATTACATTATAATATCTTACAATTATAATATTTTATAATATCAATTATAATATCTAATAACAAAGCAAGTCTTCAAATAAATTATTATATATTTCAACTTTAAATAATTAATCTCGTTTGTGTAATAAAGATGTATAATGTTTATAAGCATTACTTCCATAAAGTTTTATCAATATTACTAACTGGTGTACCGCTATGAATCCATATTAATATTGGATTTGTTTTCTTTAGAAAACATCCGAAGACTTGCAATCAACAGAAGACAAAGTAAACCACTTAAATAAAGTGAAACTAAAGTTAGAACAGACATTAGACGAGGTAAGTCAAATTAATAGAAAAGTCTTTCTAATACAGAATTATATAGTCCACACTAATTTGTTCAGTACAGAGAAAGAAAATGTGCTGTATTGGTCGTATTTATATGCAGTTTTCATGCTCTTGCAGTTAGAAGATAACCTGGAAAGGGAAAAGAAACTCAGGGCAGATCTCGAGAAAGCAAAAAGGAAAATAGAAGGCGATCTTAAGTTGGCACAAGAGGCTGTCTCGGATCTAGAAAAGAGTAAAAAGGAACTTGAAGGAGTCATCCAAAGGTATATCAACATTTTACACATTCACTAAAAATGCAAAATATTGTTCAAAATGTGTCGATATGGTTGATAATACCCTCAGATTTCATAATATTCAGCTGTCCTGATCAGATTTATATTCTTCGGTTACATACTCTACTAAACTTTTCTAGTACAAACATATTATATTCATATCTTCCTTAGTCTCGTAAAAACTTAGTGCTCTCTTCCGTTCAAGACACTCATTTCCACCTGTACAACTCCGAACACTATATGAACCAAAAGATTATCCACCTTAGAATATTACTCTTTCCCATTCGAAGTAGGGTATAAAAACTTTCCTTAGAATGCTTGATGCTATCCAGAAGATATCAATCTGCTTAATAGAATACTCTCTCTCTCTCTCTCTCTCTCTCTCTCTCTCTCTCTCTCGTTCATAGACTTTCTTGCAATGACCAGTTTCTGAATTATGCCTTTTAATGGGTATTTTCATGGACAATGCTCCACCGAAATAGCTACCACCATTCCATTTCTCCTCTTTCATTCCCTCTACGTCAGTTCTTTCGAACACCCTTCGTCATAATGTTTTCCTCAATGACTCTCTCCATATTATCCCCCCCCCCTCGCGCGCATAAGATGTCTCGCACAGTGCGTCGACAACTTATGTGTGTGGAGGGGGGGGGGATATAAAAATAATTGTGCTCGTTCCTACAGAAATCTACTAAATCCCGAAAATTAGCAGCTGATCATTCTAATCTGTATGTGTTTTTGGATAACATGTATTCCAAGCAAGGATGCAGACCGTGCTTAGCAAACCAATTGACTTTTCAATTGAAGGAAAATCAATTTCTGATTCTTGGTTGGAATAAATGTAGTTATGGAGAAATTGGCGGGATTAACGAGAACTAGAGAAACGTTGGAGGAAACAAACAGAATTATTTGCCAAAAGTAGTGAAAGAAAGGCAAATTTGCAAAAGTTTTGTATGAACATTTTTGATAATAAAGGCTACAATTCTAAATAATTCTGCTCATTTTAGCTGGCTTAAGTCGGTAGATATAGCTATAATCATTTCTGCATGATCTAATCTTGTGTTGAGGTATTTGTCCATTTTGCATATTATACGCTATTATGATATGACCTTCCTCAAACATTTGTTTACAAACGATACGATTCACTGATGAGATGAGATCAAATGACTCAGGTACATATCAAATGGTTTCATGGTTTCTGAAACGAGAGAATTTAATTTTTCCCCTTCCATCCAGTTCTGTACATTGATTTTAATTAAAAATTAAAAACTGGATAGCAACTTTTGTTTACTCCAGATAATATTTTATCATGATCATCATCATTTGGTATATACTCCCAATGGGCACACCAGATATTATGATAGTCTAACCGAATTAATATTTCATGACCAATAAACCCTTTCGACTTTCTGAAGTACTCTTAATTGCATCAACTCGCCTTATTATCTTGGTCTTCCTCTCTGTTTTTCTTATATTATTTTAAATATAAGATTCTGTTTAAATGACCACAACGTCTTTCATAATGTCAAGTTCTTTTTTAGAACGCTCTTATCTGTAGTCGCATCTTCGTTCAGTTGTTTTTAATATTTTATTTTGATTTAAAGTATTCGAGTGTAACTAAAACTGATTTGTTTCCTGTGTACAGGAAAGACAAGGAAATGGCCAGCCTTGCAGCAAAACTGGAAGACGAACAGAGTCTCGTTGCGAAACTACAGAAACAAATCAAAGAACTCCAGGTAAGCAAAATAACACAAAAGTAACGTCTTATTGATAATTTAATCGTATGGTTCAATAAGAAGATATTTTAAACTCCTTTTTGGCCGCTACAAGCACATGCTAGGGTAGAAAATAAATTATGATTACAACCAAGAATAATAATATTTTTGAATGAGAAAGTAACAGAAATCGTCAGATTTCTTGCTTTACCCTTCCGATGGAATAATACAAAGCAAGGCTCTACTTAGAAGAAGATATAACAAATTATGTTGATTATGAAAATATCAACACAAGAATATGAATTATATTCCCTGTAATACAAATAGCCAAAATGCGCAGCAATTATGCATTTCATCACATAGCAATAACTAAACGAAGGTACCCAATTGTATGGCGTACTGCTGTTAGCTGCTAAAAAAATTATTACCTTCGTTTTCAAGTGATTCTATTTCAATTATATTACTACAGCATCATGCTAAATGGTTAAATTTAGCATGATGCAAACTAAAATTAAATATTAGCTTTTTTGTGATTATTTATGATTTATTTCTTATTATTATTCGAAAATAATTGTCAAATTTTGGAAACAATCAATGGATTAGTATATCAAATAAGTAAATTTCATTAGATAAATAATATTTATTTTTCATTAAGGAAAAAAAGTGTATATGTTTAAAATAACTCCCATATCTTTTTTTGCAATGTTCTGTTTTGAAATTTTGACAGCTATAGAGTGAGCGTATTAAACCTATATTTTTACCATCCTTAGGCCAGGATAGAAGAATTGGAAGAGGAACTAGAAGCTGAAAGGCAAGCTAGGGCAAAGGTATGAAATGCACATTATAGTTCACTTTATATTGCTTACATATTGTATGCATTTGTTTGTTAGTATATTTATTCATTGAGAAATTAGTTATTTATATAACTTTATTTCGACAACCTATAACTAGATATTTATTCATAACGATTAGTTGTAGCGGAAATCGTTTTAGTTGGCAGATAACGTAATATAGATGCAACTGACAAAAAAATTATAAGTGCGCATGACCGACGGAAATAAATGAGATTTATTGTGTGTATAAAATTAGTTAAATCACCAAAGTATTTAAATTTGTATTCAGACATGTCCACCGCATCTGTCATAATACTGCTTATTTGTTTGTTGTAGGCAGAAAAACAGCGGGCCGACCTGGCACGCGAAATTGAAGAACTGAGTGAAAGGTTAGACGAAGCTGGTGGAGCCACATCAGCTCAGGTAAGAAACGATTATTTCAAGAAATCATCCATGAGTCAAGAAAGTAGTTTCTTCCAAGAAAATTAGTGTTTATTTTTACAAATGATGTAAATACTGTATTTTTAACAGGTTGAAATGAACAGAAGGCGAGAAGCAGAAATGGCAAAACTCAGGCGAGATTTAGAAGAAGCTAATCTACAACACGAACAGACATTATCCAATCTCAGGAAAAAGCACAATGATGTCGTGGCGGAGATTAGTGAACAGCTTGACCAAGTGAACAAACATAAAGCCAGGTACAATACCACAATGAACGTAATGATTTCTTAACCGACTGACAAAAATATTTTCTTTCCCTAGTTTTGCTATGAAATTCTTTGTTTTATCATATGTATGTAACACCACAAAAAAGAAATTATCAAGGAATTCCTATATCTGGTATTTACAAGATATATACATTCAGTAAAAGGAATGTGTAACGAATGCGAACTCACACAGAGCTCTGAGTGGAGGGAGAACTAAAATGCACTTACTAGGTATGGTCGAGTGTCATATGCAAGCAAAAAGCAATCTCTTCTCCTTCCTTAATAATCTGTTATTACGAAGGGTTTAATGCTTACCTGGAGAAAAGAAATAATTCAATGCAGTTTTAATTTTGAATTCTGGGATATAAATCTTCATTTAAACAATCCTAACAATGGTGAATACGAGACACGTGAAGGAAGGAACCAGGGAAAACTACGGAAATAATAGCACACATATGCTGCATTTGAAATATTTTATGTTATTTATGTTATAAATAACATAAAATAACATATAATCCTTTCTTCAGAACGTCTCTTAACGAGTGCTCAATCTGTAGCTCACTGCTTAACACTAAAACTTATTTATATACACTATTTTGCGATAAGCACTGAAACACCTCCTGTTTCTAAAATAATTTATATACCGAGATGTATGTCACATGTAGCTATACTGTTATGTAAGAGCTATGCTATATGAGGCAATAATATGTGGGGAATCTAAAAAAAATGCATTTCAAGCCTTGACCTAAGGAAATATTCGAATAATTCACAAACATAAAACGCTGATGTGCCATAGACTTAGTTATTCCTTCAGTAATTCGAAACATAATTCGGTCCAATAATTCATATTCTTATGTATAAATGTAATATATCATACAAGTCGTATTTCGCTTACAATGTACTTCCACGAATTGCTCACAGCCCTAGTAAGAAGTTTTATCGCCAAAGATATATATGGCTTACAAACTTGTACGGAAACACAACTCATAGACATTGCACACGTTATAACCTATTCTGTCTCTTATTACATTATTTTCGATTGAGGATTTTGAGCTTTTCCAGTTCAATCGACAAGCAATGCAACGGAATTCTTTTATAGTGAAGCTTTCATTATTACAGCAACTTAATTCAGAACTGTTCTGTGGGGACAATTATTATTCCTTTGTAACATATAACTTGTATCATTTGGAAACATTTTATTTTATTTTAAAATTTAAACAAAACTGAAATGAAACAATAAATTTTACAAACGATTCATTCGTCCAATCAGAATAGAGTTGTTTGTTATATACTAAAAGACTGATGGAATGGATAGGCAAAAATAAATGCTTATGCACTATTGCAAAGAGCACACTCAATCAACTTTGCTAATATCTGCTGACAGGAAAGGAAGGATGCATCCATTTTTGGTGGGATGCTAGATCATATAATTAGCATATATTTGTTAATGTTTACTGATGAAAAAGGACGACGACGCGAAATATACAGAGCGACCTCCTCACTCTCCCCCCCACACACACACAAAAAAGTACTATTTACAATTATTTTTAGAAATAAGTATTATTTTTTTTTCATTTCAGATCATTTTCTTCGCTAAACTAGAAACAAAAGAAAAAGAGCACATCAAAGCCTAAATGGAAACTGGAACATCATGTTTTATGTGTCGAAAATTACTTCCGATATGGGTCTTGACGATTCATGACCAGAGTAGCATTAAATAAGTTGTGTTTTTGCGAATTTCTAAACAAATAAAAACGTCCCCTGAAAGACGCAAAAGTTATTGGACAAATTCAGGAAATATGGGACCGTCGTAAACCTTAATTCAAAATATAATCGATAAGCCAGTCGGGATGCTCCAAGAAACGAACAGAAAAGGTTGTCGAAATAGTAAGGGAACCTATAGAATAAAAACAGTTCTTTGGAAAAAGTCAATCATTTGGAATCGCCCGAGAAACGTACAGGACGACTCTTGGTGATCTCAAGAAATACCCATACCATATACAGACTAAGCAGAAACTTTCTGAAGAGGATAAAAAGAAAGGCAATGGGCTGACAAATTGCTTGCTCAAATTGAAGACAGTTCAAATTTTCTTAGTTTTCTTTGGATTTCTTAGTTTCTCAGAAGAGTCTGAGATCAAAAGTGAATTCTTGAAAATCGTATAGTACGTCTTCTGCGATGGATTCTTAACCACTTCAACAGACCTTTACATCAGAAAAATGCATGAGTAGCAGTTTCCTCTAGAGCAGAGATTTTCAACCGGAGTGCCGCGGCAACATTGGTGTGCAGCGAGATTTATGAAAACAAATTAATTGAAAGAAATAATGTCGTAATTTGCACATTTATTTATTAGTGTCTGGGCTTCCATCTTCTTGTGTGTGTGTAAATCAATCAAAATTATGCCTATTTGTTTTGCCAGATCATCAAAAAAATTAAAAGAATCTATTTTTAGTGTGCCGCAGAATTTTAATAATTAGTCTAGGTGTGTCGTATTATGAAAAAGGTTGAAAATCACTGCTCTAGAGTATAAATGGCTCTATTATCTTTGAAGATCACGGAACACAAAGGCTTAGAAACAAGAGATGGAAGCAACCGTATGCTGCATTCCCTTCCCGAAATCATTAAACCATAGTCGGCGATAAACTCAATTGTCAATGAGTTGGGTTCATACAGAAGGATAAAGATATCAGATGAATTGTTATTAGAAAATGTTCAATCCTTTCATAATGCTGACATGACATCTCATAGAAAAAGTTCTTTTAAGTGAAAAATGCATGTCGCATCGGTCATTTAATTATAGATGTAATGAAGTGATTCGCGATGTAGTCACTTCTTCTTCTAGTCCAAGGAAAATTCACATTTTGTTGAAGAGACCGAACACAATTTGGCTTATGTGATGACGTGGACAGGAGTTAATAGTTGGCTTTATATCACCTTGCTAATCAAATAAATCAACATAACATATCTGGACAATTGGTTGGTCCTCTAAAACTCAAATATCTCCATCGCCACTGCAATAGCCATCGAGTAGGCTAGATCTCAACTCATTAACAATTCATTGTGGAATTACATCAGAGATTGTCAAGACAGCCATTTCACATGGACGAACCACTGACATATGCTGCAAGCATGGTATGGCATTTTCATCAGTTGCACTTGCTGTACTGAGACAAATGTCACACAGAGAGCATGATGACGATTATACTCTGTCGAGATAATGACAGCAGCATACAGATGTGTACAAAATATCGTAGAGGTATTTTGGTATAAATCCATACTATAGACAGTTTAGGACAGCATGATATGAATCTACACCATAAACAGTCTTAGGATGGACTGTAGAAATCCTGTTATTCATAAAAGATAATTTTATATCATTTCGAGCCGTTGTGGTTAATGTGTCCATGCAAACTGAAATAACATAAATTTTAACAGAAATCCTAAATATTAAATTCCATTAAAATTCATTCAATGACAAACTATTCTAATGATTGGATCCAAAAAAAAAAAAAAAAGATGCTATATATAATTGAAAAATACATTTTTATAATATTAAAATGCTTAACTGTAAATGAAGAATCATAATTTTATGGGGGAAAAAACAATCAGCAATGGTAGATGCCAGAATGATTTCGGCTTTAAATTAAAAAAAAATCGAACACGTTTTAAATTATTAAAGTAAAAAAATGAGTATGATATTTATTTATTTTTTATTGGAGGAAGTTAAAGATTTGTAACATAATGTGAATATTTTAATTCCAATGTCTGACTGACTACAGGTTGGAAAAGGAGAAATCGCAGATGAAGGGTGAGCTGGACGATGTCCGTTCAAGTGTGGACCATGTAAATAAAGAGAAGGTAAAAGCCTAAGTGACTCTGCTATGTGTCATGAAATAACTAGACACCTCCCACGCATGCATGTGATTATAGAGTAGCAGAATTCCCAAATGTGCCCTTCCTTTCGTCATGTCATTACCTGCACTCTTTTTTGTAAAAATATAGGAGACCTCAGACAGAAGCACAGGAAACTGCATGAGCACAAATTGTGTCAGCATTCTGAGTTTCAGAAGGGGAAATTTCAAACTTTTTGAGAACAAATTGGACGAAATTGAGTATATTTTTCCGGTTTTTGAATCTAGCAATAAGCGCCAGTAGTTTTTTTATATGCTACTGCTGTTATATTTTAACAGCATTTTTTATTTTATTTTGAATAGAAAGAAGTTTTTTTTGTTTATTTTTGTTTTCAGGATGATATTTTTGATGACACATTGTGCTGCCGCATTCTTTACTCCTATATTTGTGGCTAACACTGAATAAAGCATGTACTATAGTGTGTAGAACTGTGATTAATAATTTCGCTCCATCTCCCTTCCTCCCTTATGTAACCTAGATTAGACAAGGAACGTACTAGCCTAGCTGCTGAAAATGAAGATCTGCGGTCTCTTCTAGACCACACCGGTAAGGGACAGGTAAGAAATGAAGTGATTTCTATAAGCATGATAAATGTGCCGTATAATAATGTTAAATGTTATGTACTATAAACGCAACACCTAACTGCATATTTTCATTTTTTTTCTTTGCTTTTTTGTTTTGTTTCTGTAAAGTGTGATAGATTTTTATTGTTCCTTTCCAAAAATAGCCCGCTCTGTTTTCTAGATATTTAGAGAAGTGTTTCTCAATCCAAAAGCTACAAGGCTAGACAGTTAAATGCAGACAGTCCGCAAATGAAAGTATTAATTTTATATCATGCGTGATTTCTAGACCACTGTTGCGAATACAGCAAAAGAAAGAGCCAGAGAGTATTTTTTTACTCTACTATCATTGAGCAATTAAAAAGGATCAAAGAAAGACAAATAAACAATACATACCTCTACTTAGTAAGTAATTTTCGAATTATAAGCAAAAAAAAAAAAGCATATCATCATCATTAGTGATTCTAACGGGCTCTTTAACACCCACGGCCTTCTAAGTATCCTTGGATTTCGTAACTTAATTTTAGATCAAGATGTTTAGCCCTATGCCTAATAAATATACTCTGTACATTAATTGCGTGTTTGCCGGTTTGCCTGACTGCAAGAGGAGAATCCCGAGTTTATGAGAGAAAGCAATTTCGAAACAGTGTATTAAAATTGCAGTGATGTGTTAATCTACCTCATTATTATACACATAATAAAAAAAAAACACTTCCAGTTAAACTCGAATGCTTCCTTTGTTAAATTATTTTATTGCCCGGTGCAGGACCACTACCTGCTCATTTGGAGGCCTGAAGCAGCTTGAAAAAGTTCCTTGTTTAGTCTCTAGAGCAAGTCCTAATGTTCAGCACTAAAGTACTGTAGGTTTTGCAACCTTTCTTGATGGTGTTCAAATAAAAAAAAATACTATACTTTACACACATCAGGGTGTATCGTCCAGCAGGAGATGACTGTCAGCTGGTCAGGGGAAATACAAATAACTGTAGTAAAATTTTAGCTATTTAGGGCACTTCAGTGACTGCTAAAAGCTTTCTAGGTCCGACACATATGCGGCAAAAAGGTTTGAAATCATAATGGAAAAATCCTTTAAAATGATGCGCGCCACAATCAATAAAAAAAATCAGTCAGCGCCTTTTATTCACGTATAGGAAGTAGGCGATGCCTTTTAATCCCATCAAGCCTTTGTGCCACAGTATTGATCGAAAAATACAAATTTCTCTCCTTCCGGCTGAACTTCCAATAGAAGGACTAATTGAAATTCAGAAGAATTCAATGCTGCGAATTTGGAATGGCAGATGGACATTTACTGAGATCATCAATAATCATTCGTTTGATTCATTTGTTACTATATAAATCTCTTGTAATGAGTACGATATTACTGAGCATCCTTTTAATATTAAATTCTTAATTTAAAAATATGTAGGGATGGGATTCTAATCAGAAAATATATTCATATGGTCCTTCTTTCTTATTCTTAATTTCTTTCTCCATATGGAACTCTTGCGCTATAAGTTTTTCGAACCTCTCGTTATGATGATGATGACGATAATAATAATAATACGTTCGAAGGCGTTTGGTTTTTTTAACTTTCAAAATCAATATTATCAGTTTAATTTCGAATAATGCGTAAAATAAATGTTTTATGATAATGTTTTACAATAATTCTGCATTGCTTTTATTATGTGTAACTCGTATTTTCTATGCATATGAGGTATGCGCAATTGTTCTAGAACTGTTTCTAGGATAAAAAATAAAACAAATATCGTTTGACAAATTAATTTGATACTCTTCATAATATGTAACTTCGACTGCTGTACACTTAATTATAATTGAAACACATTTAAAATAAATTCAAAATCCAGTTTTTAAGATAGTGAGTTTTCCCTCGTAATGTCCTTAATCTTCAAATATGAGTCCCTTAATGGCTAAAAATGTACTGTTTACTGTTTTTAACTCAAAATATGACGTGTCAAATGTAGCTGCATGTGCACGAACATTTATGAAGGAAAGAAGCAAAACAGATTACTGTTATGAAATATTGGTGTCACCCTTTGGATCATTGTTAGTAGTTGGTTCCCAACACATAAATAACACTGACTTTAATCGTTTGATCTTGCGCAATGCATTCTTTATCAATGATGTTTTCATTATCAAAGAATACGGTGAACGTTTTTTTTTTTTTTTCATTATAGAGCTATCTGCTGCTTTGCTAATGTTGGTAATCGTTATTTTACACTGTCTTTTGGTATCGATCATACTGACATCATCAAGACTCACCAATAGTGGCAAGTGATTTAAAAAAAAATTAAACTAAAGAACTGAAAACCATGCCAAATATGGTTTTGACATGAAATATGTTCCAAAATTGCACCAACGGTATAACAATCATGCGTATCACTGCAGATATTTAGAGTTTTTTAAGGTAAGCGAAGGCGAGTTAGCTAATCTTATATGGAGCTAATCTTATATGGGTTCTTCTTCAACCTTTAAAACCTGCAAAATCCGGATAATGCACAAATTAACAGGCATAATGTACTAGGCTCATAGCCCTAATTAAGTTATTGCTTCGGTTGTAATTCCAATCTCTCTTTCAAAGGCACATATTTAGATGAAGATAACAAATGAACTGCTCGAATGATATTTTAATTCATTTAGTACTGAAATATTTTCGAGACGACTTACGTGTTAAAAAAAAAAAATTAGTAATTTGCAAGGAACAGTTTCTAGATTGAAGATACTTCTCATGAAAAAGTATACATCAACTTAGTGTAACGCATAACACATAAAGTACAGGCGTACCCAAGTCATATGACACATTAGGATCCAGAGCATCGTTGTACAGCTAATCATTGCCTTTTTATTCACTATATTCACTTTATTCACTATATAAATCATGTAAATGCTTTATTTATTTACGAAAAGTTAGAATAATTTTCGCAGAAATAAGAAAGTTTTCCCATTTCGCAATAAGATTGTCATGTTTATGGACAACTGTAGTATTAACTGGTCTTGTCACTTCACTAAGAACTTTGTTTTTAACAACTGTAACAACAGTAATACGGAATAAGTTTAGCCTGCGGATTATCTCTGTTAGTTCGATACATCATCGTCACTAAATTTAATAATTTTAATCTTAGCTAATAATGGCTATTTTTTATCTGCCATTATTAACAACAATAAAATAAAATAATAGTTATAAATAGTTTGTAATTCATGGCAAAACACGGAAACACAGACATGCAGCGATCAACGATGTAGTGAATAATATACAAAAATTGTGTGCAGCAGCATATGTCATTAAAACCGTCATATAAGTGAATAACTGACAATCTCATGAGCGTATCGTAGTAAAGCGTAATGTCGTAAGGCGGGGGGGGGGGACACAATCGTATTACACATTCTTTCTACGTAATGTGTAGTAGCACTATGTTGCATTTTTAAGTCTAAATTAATACGAATGCATTATGAATATTATTTGAAAAATTATTATAAATTCCCGAATTTTAAACATGTTAAAAACGGCTCAAAGACCGTCACAAGGCGTATGTGTGTATGTAGCGATAATAATATTAGTTTTGTGTGTGAATATGGGTTATATCATCACTTGGCTGTAACAATTAAAATTTTCAGTTGACTTGAGCTTATACACACGCGCACACATTAGAATCTTGTAATTGACTACTAATAGAAGTGCTGTTCATTTTAATGGACACACGCGCGCGCGCGTAAAACTGATTAATGAAAGATTTTAGCAACCCTCATTTCATTATTCATACTCATCGCAGCTAATTAAATGTGAGTCACGTACGCTATAAAATGTAATGCATTTACTCAATTATAAAAGATGGTTTATAATTTAGGCCTGTACAAAGTTTAACAAAACAATTTTTCCTGAAAGAATGTTGCTATGGTGCATTAATAAAATTTATGATAGCGAGTCAACCAATCTTGAAATAGGATTCAGCTAAATATTTTTTCCCTTCATACTAAAAAAAAAAAATACACATATTCACACCAATAGCGCTTCAGTTTCCGTGGGAATATTAATATTAAACATCGCCTTTTTTTCTCGCAGATATATGTAGTTTGTGTTTGTTAGCGTACAGAACAACGAAGAAAATCGTAAGGATTTTTTTCTCCATTAGTTAGAATAAGAGAGATTGAGAGAATGCAATATTGTAACAGTAACTATACATATATATGTTAGTGTATTATATAATATGTTAATCTTCCTGACAAAACTATTAATAGACAGCGAAATAAATAAACAGTTATTTATTTTCATGGTCTGAATCTACAAATAATCCCGCTACGTAATGTATGGTTATCGTTACTTAATTATCTTCACAGTTTATTTTCAAGATGCAATATTTTATTTTTTGAAGCATAAACAAATGTTTTCTATAATTTGTATATTAGGCCAATGCAGAAAAACAGGCTAAGCAACTCGAGGTCCAGATGCAGGAACTTCAGGGGAAACTAGATGAAGCCAACAGGTCCTTGGGAGACTTCGATACAAATAAGAAAAAAATTTCTCATGAGAATGCAGAACTACAGAGGCAACTTGAAGAAGCGGAGAGTCAAGTAGCACAACTAAGCAAATTTAAATTGTCTATGGGTAGCCAACTTGAAGAGTCAAAAAGGTCGGCAGATGAAGAAAGCAGGGTAAATATTTTTATTTTAGACATATTTTTAAAAGTCCCTAGTTGTTTCTCTTACTTACTCATATTAAAAATACACATTCATAGAAACAATGAAGTATAATTTTAGTGTTAGGCTGGTGATTTAACTTTTGTCCCGAGTCTGAGACATGATGTATACATTACGCATGAAGCCTTAGATCATAAATCATTAGGCTAGAGTTGGAAGATAACACTGTTCAATAGTGATTAAACTCAACTCCATTTTCTAATAGGAACGAGCTGCTACTATGGGACGGTATCGTAATTTAGAACATGATATGGACACTCTGAGGGAACAACTAGAAGAAGAGCAAGAAGCCAAGGCTGACCTTCAACGACAGCTTAGCAAAATGAATGCTGAAGTTCAGTTGTGGAGAACCAAATACGAAAGTGAAGGTTTAGCCCGTCTGGAAGAGATCGAAGAGGCAAGGTAGGCAAACTTTACAATCGTATGTTATAATGAATGCCAAGTGTATCACATTTTAATAACACGTTTAGGATTACTAAACCATCAGTTTATTTCTGACGCATTTTTATTCAAATAATAATCATAAATCGATGTGAAAAATAGGCAAATAGAGACATTTTTGACCCCTGTATTTATATCGATTCCCCCAACAAAAATGAGAGACTGTACTGCTATTAGACACGATGTCTAATATTAGCTTCCGTGTGGCGAGGCATCTAATCCATAAAGTGATCAAATATTTACATGAACTTGACCATTCATTCAAGAACATCGTGCATTGATCCATTGGATATCCATATCAGGTACTTTTGTGCAAGAGATTCCTCTCCAGATGTCGCAGGTATTACAGTGGGATTTAAGTTTAAAAAATAGACCTTCCTAAGTTTATAGAAGGTCCCTCCCGCTGCGCATTTCCAGTCTCATGAATAGCAACATTGTCCACCAGAAACAATTTCACTCTTCTCATCATCAATCAGCCATAATTAAGTAATGATATGCAATTAGACCGCAGCATTCATTTCTTCGGAACAAATAATTTCTTAAGACAATACCCTCTTTGGTAGATCTTCGTGGTGCGCTCCTAGGATGCAGGTCTTGATAAAAAAATATTTTAAAAAATTAAAATAAAAAAACTACGCTCGAATGCTGTAGAAGCAGACATAACAGATTAACTAGTTATTAATCCTCATAAACCCAAAGGCCATCGGTCACTGTGTTCATGAAACTTAACAGAAATCCAAAGCCGTTTTCATGGATCTGATTCCTCTTCTTTGTGCAGCATGATACTGTCTCCATTTGGTAAATATTTCTGAGAGTATGATGCCTTGCAACTCTATTCCGTTGTGCAGTTCCCAAGAAATTTCTCCTTCTGGGTTGGGTTGGGTTGGGTTGCTCTGTATTAGCCGAGCAATTAAATTTATGAGGAATGTATCATGTCTGTTAATGTTGTTCTTCAAGCCGGTTTGTCTGTTTTGCGAAATCCCGAGTTTATGAATAGAAAAATCCTGCTACTGTTAACTCTGAAACAAGTCAACATATTTTCAGCTGAAAAGCTCTTATAAAGGTTCTTTGTGTCCTGGTCCAAGGTCTTTCCAAACCAAAGAGCATCGTCGATTCCGACTGAGCTACGTACTCCTTTTCATACTTATGCTTCTCGTCCCATATTTGAAGTATCATTCGCTCATAAATCGTGTACTAATACACGATTCATGCAAATGAGGTGTATAACACTTCCACGTTAGTCATACTACTAATGCAAGTTCCGCTAAGTCAGCATGTAGAATAATCTATTCATTCTTCTTTTCTTTTTCTGTGTGGGACGTTCTATAACACAAATATGACTGGAACGTTTTCTCATTTGAAGAACGAGAAAACATTAAATATATGTTCATACGCGTCATTGTAACGTAATGTTATTAGAAAAACAATATTGAAGAGTTACTGAATTAGTCTAGAGACACACAGAAAGAAGACTCTTCAAAAAACACATTAAGAAATTCCTTTCTTCTAACCACTTGTCACACACAGCACTTCCGTGTCATGTCTTGTGAACTCTTGTTGTAGGGATGATATTAATAAGTACTTACATTTTTAGACAAAAAAAACTTTTGTCTAAAAATGTTTATTATACTGAAAACAAAAAATATATTTTAATAATGACTGTCATACAATTTTAATGTGATGCTTTGTGCCTGTTGCTTCTTAGTCAAGTTATTAATTCGTGGGGTCGAACTGTGAAAAAATGTACTCTTGATTCTTTAACGAACAGTAGCCTTTCCCTCTTCTTGATTTTAATATTTGTTATTCTTGAAACTCCCAACTCACAGAGGTAAATAGCGGAAAATTGCAACAAGATTATCATGGCAGTCTTTATAATGGGAAAATCTTTAGCAACATATACTCAAAAACATTCAGTGCTATCATCGTATTCGCATTTTATTTGTAAACTTCCATAATTTCATAAATCAATAAACTCTTCATCTTGCAGATGGAAATTCCACCTTTACCAATCGATATCTTTTTACATTATACGTTTTATAAAATGCTCAGGTATATCTATATTCCATATTTAGAAAAAAACCTCCCAACACCCTAATATGAGCATGGCGGCACACCAGTATGCTGGGTACCCACACTGGGAACCACTGACGTAAGCAACTAAGGTTATGAAAAAAAAAAAAAAAGATTTAACGCGTTAATTGCAGTTTTAATCATAACCGTTTTTTTTTTTTAAAAAGTATTATCGGTAAGAAGAAGAAGAAACATGCCTATGCAATTCAGTTACTCTGTTCAGTTGCTCTACTCAGGTGTGTAAAGTTGATAATTAAAAAAAGAAAAAAAAACGATTTTACTTTATAACGAAAATGGCATAAATTTTCCATTCAATAAAGAATAATAATTCTAAGAAACTCGTTTCCTGGAATGGAATGACCAGATGTAAATATTATAGAAATGTTTTTTGCCAGTGTTATTCCACATGAAATAAATAGACGGGATGGAATAATTTTTATTGATCACTTTACTAGTTTCGTGAAAAATTCCTGTATTTTACATCATCAGGAGAAATACGTGAATAAACTAAAAAACAAGTTATAACAGATCACGTACATAACGAAATATTTAAAAAAAAACAGGAATAACAATGGAAATCGCGCATTTACTGGTTCATGGTCTGCTGCGAACTGTTAGCCGTGTATGTGTCGTGTTGAACTAAAAAAGACCAGACGATGTAGAATCAACCCTTGGGTTAAGTTGCTAAGGATATTTGATCATTACAGCTGATTCCTTGAATGCTATTGAGAAAAAAAAAATGTAATCTATGTGAAGCATTTTGTTTGCTGCCATAATACTTGATGTTTGATTTCCGTTGTATATGCTGCCAGTCCTGATTTGTGTTTCCTTTAGTTCTCTATGTCCATGATGTGTTCGGATTTGCGCGCCACTCCCAACTTGTCTGTCTATCTGTTTTATGTAGTACAAACCACAAGTACAGTTCACCTATTAAACACCAAACTTCTTGAGAGGTGTAAGGATATGGTTTTGGAAGTTTCAAGAGATTAGAGATGTTGAGGAGATAGAAAGCCACCATTCTATTTTGCTGACGTGGTATCCTTGATATTTTGTCTGTGACTGACTGTATATAAGGAAGAATAACTTCCTTATATACCTTATATTCCTGAAGTCTTGTTTTTCATGTTCATCTGTGTAGTAGGTTGATGTACAATTTTCTTGACTAATGTCCTGTTGTAACTTGGCAGGATAGTGCATACGTAGTCGAGCTGTAGGTTTCTTTTATCTGTACTAGAGGAGATCCTGTAAGCTTTATCACGTATGGAACGAATAATGCTTATTTTGTTTGTTGCCTTATTACTTGATGTTTGATTTCATTGTTTGATACTTGATGTGCTGCCAGTCCTGATTTGTGTTTCCTTTAGTTTTCTAAAGGAAACACAAATAGTGATAGGGTGTGGCTAGCAAATACCGTCTGGTGTTTGTTGGCTACCTATACACTGAGAATTATTATTAAAAAGAAATTCTATCCCATCTGTTTCTTTGTAATAATACCAGCAAAAAATAGTTCTAATACATCCTCATTCTGCAAACCTAAACCAAGGTAAATTCTTCAGCTTAAAGATGAGCGTTGTTAACATTTTTTAATACTAAATAAACAATCCGTTATTCAGTTCTTAGTTAATCAGTCATAAAAGTCCAAAAACGGCTGTTTCATATCCATTTTTGTGAAGAATATGAAAAATAGTGTTCAGCATACAGCGTGTATTTTAAGGCAAGCCCCCGTAGGAAAAAAAAATAACATTTTTGTTTTCATTCAGGCGAAAACTTCAAGCCAAGCTTCAAGAAGCCGAAGAAGCTGTAGAACAAGCAAATGCCAAATGCAGTGGTCTAGAAAAAACCAAAACAAGACTTCAGGGAGAGCTTGAGGACATGTCCATCGAAGCAGAGAAGGTAAATACCATTTCATTTCTTCTATATTTCAATCCTTTTGTTTGATATGCATGCATTATTTACTCAGAAATTTACTCAGAATACGCCTCTATATAATGTAGATTGGGAACCCTTAAAGGGCAAATGTCCGACAGGCAAACCCACTCTCTCAAACAGGCAAACTGACGAGAAGAATAAACGAAATTAACAGAAATACAGTATATATTAGCTTCACAGTTTTAGTTACTTCTTAAATTTAGCTCAATCTTTACTCATAATAATAACCGATAGTAGTTACATGCCATTAAGATTCATAACCTGCCCAGATTGACTTTCGTGACCATAATTTTAGAATAAGGTGGTTAGTCTGCTGCTAAATTTATATTTTTGTGTATATTCTCCCCCAAACACGGTCGGTTTGTAGAAGGAAAAACTCGAGTTTCCGGGAGAGAGAAAGAAAAAAAAAACTTTACACTTCCGTATGAGACTGTCTAACTAACACACACACTCAATTGAAAACCTTGATAAAGATTCTTCGCGTCCTAGACGGAGTTCGAGCCCAGGACTTTCCAACCAAAGGGCTTCGTTAAAACCAAGCAAGCTGCTGAGACTCTAAATATTTATTCATAAATAAAAATCAAATGCAGTTAATAACTGTCGTCCTTGGCAACGCATATTCTTTCGAAATAAAAACGTATTGTTGCAATAAACATTCTGCAACAATACGTAACTTAGATCAGTTGAAAGATATAAACTAAATATCATAAGATTTCAATCTTCAAAGAATTAAACTCCTTAACTCAGCTTATGAGTGCAATGACATTCATAATTCTGTAAAATTCGTTCTCCTATCTTCTGAAGGAAACTAAACTCAAAATTATGCTAAATTTCACAGCTGTGACCAGTTTGGATAACTGTTCGTAATTAGTACCTTTTCTGTGTCTTTCAACTAAAGGTAAGTTAGCCAGTGCCATAAGAAAGTAGAGGGGGTTTTTCACCCGGAAACGGGTTTTTCGGCCCTCAGACAGACAAACCAGGCCTGTAAACACACGGATTTACCGCCATGAATACTTACAATATGTGGAAGAGATAAGGTACTCACCACATGTCGTTACGCTCGTAGTTAACCATGAGTCACATCTTGGTAGTCAACCTATTGGATAGGAGAGGGCACATGAATGTGATGGGGAATCTATTCATGCCTAGATTCTCTCTCTCTTTCTCTTTAGTTCTTTGGATTTCCCACTTGGAATAATATTACTTTGCTTTAACCTATCTTACAGCTACTTTGTAGTTTGTAAATTGAATTGTCTGAACTCTTACGAAAAGTTAAATAACGGTAGCTCAACTGCCCCTAAGGTGGATGGGAAGGATGATAATGAATTGTTTCTGTAATATTGTTCATGCAGTAATATTTCTTGTTGTCGAATGTGTGTGTGGGGGGGTCCAAAATTGTAAGTCGACTTGCAGCGTACAACCGCTAACCATTTCAAGTGAACAAACCAATTTATTTCCAGTGAAGGTCTATCTCATAAACAATTAGAAAGCAAAACAGACTTCAGTGACATATTTTCCCAATTTTAAACAATTGACATGCAGTCGTAAGGCCTCAACTGACTTTTAAATCAGTGATGATTTTGTTACTAGAAGTGAGACAGGATTGTAGACTTTACCTTCACTGCCAGGAGGTGCTACGATTACTTATTCTTACGGAGAAAGTTGTTTCTTCGTGCAATGTTTGGCGATGAGAAAACTGATAACCGATACGCGATGATTTTCACGGGCCCATGGTACACGACAGCTCCCCCCCATCTATCTCTCTCACTCTCGAAGAGAATATTTAAATCATCCTGCTTCCTCTTTATAGCATACAGTATAACAGATATTCTGCTATTTCATTCACTGACATTTATGCTGTTTTTTTTATTATTAAACCTAGGCAAACGCTTTGGCAAACGCCCTTGACAAAAAGCAAAAATCCTTTGATAAGATCATTGCCGAATGGAAACAGAAAGTGGATGATCTTGCTGCTGAACTGGATGCCTCACAGCGAGAGTGCAGGAACTATTCTACAGAAGTATTTAAACTTCGCTCCCAGTACGAAGAAAGTCAAGAACAGTATGAATCCGTAAAGAGGGAAAACAAGAACCTTCAAGGTAATGATGAACTCTAATAAAAGTAAACAATAAAATACATAATTTTTCTTAGTTTTACGAATTACGCATTTTATAACTTATCATATATTACTAATTCTTCTACACTGTGTGGTTTTCTTATTTTCTCTCAATACTATTTCACTTTTAGAACTTCCTTTCATATCACTCTTAAAAATAGACGATATGGTTGTAAACCTATAGTACATTAATACTGTGGGAGGGTGAAGATTTTTTCAAATTATTTTATTTATTTTTATACTTTTATTTATTTGTGTTGTTTTGAGAAAAAATTATTTATGTTGTTTTTAATTAAAACAATATTTTAATTAAATAGAGACAATTTTTTTTTAAAAAAACCATCCAGATTAATGCAAACTAAATCGTGTAGTACTATCCAGGAGTACTATTGAGGACACATATCAGGAAATTGATGATACCCTGAGGCCTCCAATAAGAAGGACGGTGGTTTCACAATAAGTGATGAAATTCATCTCCTACATAAAGACAATCAGAAACATCTATATACGAGTATATCTATATGTATACCCACGGCCTGGTACGAACTTGAAGCCTGAGAGCTGGAGAGCGGATACGCTAACCACTCGGCTAACTAGGCACACCAGTGTGATTATATAAGATTTACTAACTCAACTCTAATTTCGATTCAAGAGAACAAATAAATGATTAAATGAACATTTAATCGGCATAATTAAATAACTAGTATCCGATCCTCAATTGTCTCATTATATATCACGATCAAATGGGAGACGTTTAATTGCTTAATTTTTATTCCAATCAAAATAACATTGATTGTGCTACTCTCGGTGTCAATCTCCAGTGTAGAAAATATACCCTGTATCTAATCCCTCCAAAAATCGGACGTTCATTCTTGCGAAAAAGAATCTACTCCACCTGAATTCACTTTTAACATCACCTAGGTCTTCAATAATAATAATAATAATAATAATAATAATAATAATTATTATTATTATTATTATTATTATTATTATTATTATTATTATTTGTGATTGTCTGTGAAAATAATAATGGTGGTGGTGGTGGTGGGTGGTAGATGGCGTTGGTGTAGTTACGGTTTGTTGCAGTTGGTGGATTGAGTGGTGGAGACAGAGAGTTGTAGAGTAGGTATCCTCCCTCGATGAATCTTTGGACTCCCTGGAGGTGTCACGTAATAATAATAATAATAATAATAATAATAATAATAATAATAATAATAAGAATAAGAATAAGAATAATTTCTTAGAATAATGATAACTTTGGTACTTTTTAGGCAAAAGCATATCACATCTAATCTATTCTGGACAAAAAAAAGAAAAAATTCCCCAGCTTCTTTTCCATTATTTCAAATCTACTTTCAGTTTGAGCACCTGTTTGCCTTCTGCAAATCCTATTTTCCCAGGTATCGAACACTATTGCAACATTTGGAATAGTGTTCCATACCTATTCCGTAAAAATGTTAGTTTGTTCAAGAGAGGGCAGTAAAAACGGTTACCGACTCTTTCCACTCCTGGTACACAGGTGTTGTTTCTGCTCTATGTTTATTTTGCTGATGCTTTGGTGTTTCACCAGTTTACAAGCCTAGCGTTATAACCTGTAATAACAATAAGCTGCAAGTCGTTTTCTTTTCTCTTTTTAAATTCCTTATTCAGTTTTTTTTTACTCCAGTCATCATTTTCATGAAACTTCAAGATTGAGGGTAATTATTTTAGAATCGCTGCTCCATTCTGGCTGAAATAAAACTATGTTTAAAAGACGCTGCTCTTAATGCTTCTTGGTACACTTAATTCTCCCAATAACTATTACATTTAGTAGGAGTTCCGAATCTCGAATTAGCTAATAATTATATAACCTGTGGTAGATATAAGAATTTTGGTTTATCCTAATTATGTTGTAATTAGCTCTCTCTCTCTCTCTCTCTCTCTCTCACACACACACACACACACAAACACACAAAAAAAAAAAACACAGCAAAACGTGAGAATGAATCTCTGTGAATGACCTGAGATGGCAGATGAATTTCATCTCCCAGTGTGAGCCATCCTGCTTATTAAAGGCTAAAAGTGGCTTGATCACTGGATTATCTAACTCTTAGTCGTCCACCTCACTGATGTACGATAAATTTACAACCTTTCCTGGGTGTGATGCACATAAAATATATAATATTTAACGCACAATTCAACAGACTACTTCACAGTGAATTAATGTAACAAGATTAGCGATGTAAATACTATGGCTAGTCGAAATTTCTCCATGCCACCTTAGGCTGTATCTTTTTCTTATATTTTACTATTCTTATACAATAGTTTATGTAGCAATGCCGCTGATATTGCGCGCATGACATTATATCTCTGT
Source organism: Typopeltis vanoorti (assembly GCF_054136105.1). NCBI lineage: Eukaryota > Metazoa > Arthropoda > Arachnida > Uropygi > Thelyphonidae > Typopeltis > Typopeltis vanoorti. The sequence continues at coordinate 17,663,358 of NC_143565.1, read as the reverse complement.
GGTAAGTAATGCTCTGCATTATTTTAGATGAAATCAAGGATCTTATGGACCAACTTGGTGAGGGTGGACGCAGTGCCCATGAACTTGAAAAGGCACGAAAGAGATTAGAAATGGAGAAGGAAGAGCTGCAGGCAGCTTTAGAGGAAGCAGAAGCTGCTTTAGAACAAGAAGAAAATAAAGTACTTAGGGCCCAATTGGAGCTTTCTCAGATAAGACAAGAAATCGACAGGAGGCTACAAGAAAAGGAAGAGGAATTTGAAAACACGAGGTAATAATGCATGGATAGTTTATCGCATTCATAGTATTAAATTTTGACTTGCTAAATTACACCTAGAAGGTACCCAATAATTTTTTTACTTGAACAAAAAATAAAAATATAATTAGAGAATTTTTATGATCATCTAACATATAAATAATGCATTGTTTTATATAAGTGATATTAATGCTTCTCTCTCTCTCTCTCTCTCTCTCTCTCTCTCTAAAGATATTTAATTTATATTGTTTTATTAGTACTATTAGTACCATTCAGTCCTATATCAGACTACGCTTAATATTTTGATATAAACTGAACAATATTTTTATGTTTTAATTTTATACATTTAAATCCAATAAACCCATTCTCGGACACTGCGGATACTAATTTGGCTAAGACAACAGCTTTCTTCCAAAATACCAAAATAAATAATACAAATAATAGTCTGAAATTATACGTAAGACATCAACTAACTTTATGCCATTTTAATTTAACAGAAAGAACCACCAACGTGCTATCGACTCCATGCAGGCTAGTCTGGAAGCTGAAGCTAGAGGCAAAGCTGAAGCATTGAGGATGAAGAAAAAGTTGGAGAGTGATATCAACGAACTGGAAATAGCTCTCGACCATGCCAACAAAGCCAACGCTGAAGCCCAAAAGAATATCAAGAAGTATCAGCAAACAATGAAGGAACTACAGCAGGCTTTCGAAGAAGAACAAAGAGCACGAGAAGAACTAAGGGAACAGTATGGCATGTCTGAGAGGCAATGCAATGCATTACGAGGCGAGCTAGAAGAAAGCAGACAGTTATTGGAACAGGTATGCAACTCCAAACAGTAATGATTACTTGTTATCTATTTGTATGTAATCCTTTCTTATTTCGATATATATTTCGAGCTTGTGTTAGATAAAAATGATACTGTTCTTACTTACTGCTCTGTCCGTATAATGGTAAAGACTGATTAAATCTCTAGTCGATCAAGGGGCAGTTCATATTAACAGTCCAATTTCCATCCCAGATAGACTGCTATATCTCTAGATCCCATGTGTACTTAGGATGGTCTGAAGTTTCCACAGGATAAAAAACACATGTTTCAGTAAAGAAAAACCAGCCATTCCCCATGAGATCGGCTCACTCACCGTCGACTGAAAAATCCTATAAGATTTCTCATTCCTATATACATTCGAAACCAGCAAAGCTGAACAGATTCGAACACAGGTCCTTCCAACCGAAGAGCCTAACATCGAGACATCCTTGCGACTAGAGTATGGAGGTTCCAATGAATGTTTAAATTCATTATACGAACAATTCTAAATTATAAGCATTTCTTGCTAGTCAAGTTTTTGTCGACAAAGGAAGACGATGCGATCCTTAAAAGAACCGGTAGGATTTGTGTCTTTTGTTGAAATCACTTGTATTTTAAACCATAAGGAATGTTCTCCATATTAATGATGTTCTCCATCATTAATATGGAGAACATTCCTATACCCTTTCAACCGATCTAAGGCAGAGGTGACAAAACAGAACCATTCCTGAGGATATGATTGGTTTTCTTCCCTCAAACAGACAAAACTGTACAGAGATCACAGTTGACCAATTACTAGGGTTATGTATTGTTACCTGTGTCATTAAATGCTAGTTATGTTTGTATGACAGCAAATCAAAAAGTTCACCAAGTATATTTCTTCCAATTTTAAGCAATTCATTTACAAAGTTTACAAAAAATAATAATCCGTTTTTCTCTTGGTGACTAGACATACATTTGGTAACATGAGAAAAATGTTTTAATGTTTTCTTATTTTTTCTCCATCGGGAGATGTGTTGTATTCTGTACGTAAAAATTTACATTAAACTTAGAATGGGGAGAAGCATCCAAATAAGTCACTTCAGCCCGCGAAAATGCTTTTCAATAGTTTAAGACTTTTAAAGAAGGCTTGCAAAGTCTTCAAAATTATGATAGATTTTTTTATTTAGATAGTGTTGCCCATCACGAATTTCTTTAGTAACTAGTCTTTATTTTTCTTGAACAGCATAACAAAAATATGTATTTAAAAAATTTAATATATTTTTTCAGTCTGATCGGGCAAGACGCTCCGCCGAGGGTGAACTTCATGATCTTCATGAACAAGTGAACGAACTAGTCGCTCAGACCGCTTCCCTATCAATGGCCAAACGCAAACTGGAAGGAGAGATGCAAGCATTGCATGTAAGACATATAGTATTTTTTATTATTTAATGTTTTTAATATAAACTGCTTTTAATTAATCAAACTGTCTTTAGTGCATCTGTTCTACATTATGAAAACGAATAAATGTTTTTATTTCTTTGTCAGGCCGACCTGGACGAGATGCTAAATGAAGCAAAACAATCTGAAGAAAAAGCTAAAAAGGCAATGGTGGATGCTGCTCGATTGGCTGATGAATTACGGTCAGAACAGGAGCATGCATTACAACAAGAGAAGATGAGGAAAGGTATGGAACAACAACTAAAAGAACTGCAGGTCAGACTAGATGAAGCAGAACAAGCTGCACTCAAAGGAGGCAAGAAGATTATACAGAAACTAGAACAGAAGGTACGTTGATTAAAATCGTTAATGTAGATTATTTATTGGAGAAATAACATCTTAAATTCATTTTTTTTAATTTTCTTAAGATATTAATATCTTAAAATATTAATCGCTTTAAAAGAATATAATGAGCAGGTTTTGGAGAGGAAGAGGAAATGGTTATCATTGAAAACTAATATTGAAACCTTCACCTGCAGTAAAATAAAGAAGGGAGAGCACAAAATTAATCCGTGCGCACTGTTGTGGACCTTCACACACACAACCATTGAATAAGTGTTATGAAAAACCCAAACTAAACAGCGTTATGCATTAGAATGTCTGAATTAGCATGTCTTGTTAAGTATAGAAATAAACTGTTGATTGATGTTCCAGTATTAGCGTTTGCTTTCTCAGTAAAGAAAATTGGTCTAAATATTCATATTTACTAGATGTACGCATAACACACCTTTTTGAGAGAGGGGAGAGCGCGCGCGTGTATTTCCATATGATGAACAATATTGTTGTTGTTGTTGTTGAGGTCTTGTAGAGATTTTTGAATATCTTTGGAATATTTCCTATGATTCATTCCCTTTACTCTGCTAGCATTCAACGATCGTCTATACGTCCAATCATCTACACTGTCATTTTTGCGAATGTAAAGTAGGATTTAGTGTCGTGTCGTTTGATTTGGCGCAAGGATTAATTTTGTGGTCTACCTCCTTTATTTCCCTTCTATATTTCCTATGCTTATGAGCATTATGCAGACAAAATCACTAAAATGTTCCAAAATAAGGCTTAAATGTTTAAATGATTATGCACCCTAGACATGCTAGAGATCTAAACTTGTTCGTGGTATTATGAGCGTTGCTGACACAATACAGAATATAAATACACAATATATATATATTTATAAACGATGTATAGCATGTCTGAAACATTTACCACAGAAATATACAGCAAATATTTCACGGCTTAACTGCAGCTAAAATAATTATTTTATGGATAAGAACTTAATATTTATATATTTGCCAAAATAAGAAATTTCTTAGTCTTATTGAAAATATTTCTTTTTTTGTTTTAAGGTCCGAGAGTTAGAAAATGAATTAGAAAATGAACAACGTCGTCATGCAGATGCTGCCAAGAATTACAGGAAGTCCGAAAGGAAGATCAAAGAAATTCAGTTCCAAGCTGAAGAAGATCGTAAAAATCATGAACGTATGCAAGACTTGGTAGATAAACTACAGCAGAAAATTAAAACCTACAAGAGACAAGTTGAGGAGGCTGTAAGTAACAAAACAGCTCATCAAAGTCAATAGTTAATATTATATTATATAACTTAAAAAAATAGTAATTTAGGACATAATCAGAAACAAACAAAACTATCTATTATTATTCTGAAAAAAAAAAAAAAAAGGAATATTGTTTTTGCATGTATCCTAACTTCTCTAGTCACTTGAGAGCTATTATTAGGCATGAAACCAACGTAGTAGATCGTAAAGCAAAGAAGGTTAAACTGAAAATACGTATGTTTAGCCATATTGTTTTATCGATGTGAATATGTCTCCCGTGTGCTTCATATTTCTCTTATTTTCATTATTAATTTACATGTAATAATTCATGTTAAATCTACATGAATTTTTCAGTCTACTTTTTTGAAATCCACATGAATTTTTGGTATACTAATTACAACATAAACTTTTTCACTACTACTCCACCAAGAATTTTGATTGTGTAACTGGTAATTAGAATTACTTTGCTTTAATTTTAATTATTCGATAAATTAAATAATTATTTAATTATTTTAATTTAATTTTGTAATAGATACATTACAAAATTTGTGAACGTTATGACTCAGAAAACTGTAATCATAAGGTAACGAACACTCACAAATAGGAATAGGAAGATGATGCAGCATTATATCACATCATATTTCGATTACTGTGTGCATCCCTAGTCACCTGGATATCTAAGAGATTAGGAATGAGAAAATTGTGAACGACGATCTGAGGAATATTTCTTGAACAGCTGGAAGTCGTAGTTCTTGTGGAAATAGTATGAGGATGTCTGTTCCAAAAAGAGAGGTAAATGAAATGAAAGAAGTGGAAGAGAAGTTCATTCGGGAAGTTAACTGTGTATGATTGTTGACAAACAGGTGATCGTATTTTCTTGCTTCATTAGAGGAAAGAGAAGGAATGATGATGGTAGCCAGTTCAGTGGGGCACCGCCAATGAAAATAACTATAGAAAGTAAAAACAAAATTTCTATGAGGAAGTGATAGGAGTAGTGTGTGTGTGTGTGTGTGTGTGTGTGTGTGTGTGTGTGTGTGTGTGTGTGTGTGTGTGTGTGTGTGTGTGTGTGTGTGTGTGTGTGTGTGTGTGTGTGTGTGTGTGTGTGTGAAAGAGATCATCTATTAAGCGGATTGTCTGGAAAGCATCAATCATTTTAGAGAAGTTTTTGATGCATCCACCATCCCAAATATCAGTGCGTGTGTGTGTGTGTGTGTGTGTGTGTGTGTGTGTGTGTGTGTGTGTGTGTGTGTGTGTGTGTGTGTGTGTGTGTGTGTGTGTGTGTGTGTGTGTGTGTGTGTGTGTGAAAGAGATCATCTATTAAGCGGATTGTCTGGAAAGCATCAACCATTTTAGAGAAGGTTTTGATGCATCCACCATCCCAAATATCAGAACAGTATTCTAAGTTTGGCAAATTTAGAATTTATGCAGTGTCAAAAGTAAGAATTGTGCAGGTGTTTAGTAATGTTTTGGGAGGATATAGATATGATGTGCTTGCACCAGAAAGGCTAGAGATGAAAAGTCAAACTGAGAAGAGAAATTTAATCTTAATACTTGAGGCATCTAATCTTGACTGAAGATGTGAACGTCAGGAAAAGTGAAGTGAGATCTTTCTTATGACAAATAAGACAGACTGCGTTTTGGTTAAAATGACGTTCACTAAATTATCTTTTCCCTCACTGGAGAATTGCAAGGAAATCGTTTATGGCATCAGTCATGGAAGATCTTGAGACCTGGATCATTTAGCTATGTTTGCCAAATGAAGAAGATAAACAGAGTATACTGCCATTAGCAAAACTGTGGATAGGATATAAGGTTAATGAAAGAAAGTAATTAATGTATTTTTTTTTGTAAAACAATAGGTACAGATACTCATTCTTTCTATCGGGAAAAATTGAAAATTACAAGAATATGTAATAATTTTAATAACATGTTATTAAAATGGGAAGTTAATTTTATGATTAATGGGAAGTCATTACATAACTAAGCGTATTTGCAGACTAGGTAAGCTTGAAAAATTTACTGAATATTACAAATTTCTAAATACAGTATATTGCAATCGTATGTCACACGTCACTGTTAATAAAGGTGCGGCACGTTGTACGATTACATACCCCCCCCCCCCAAAAAAAGCACTGCACAGTCCTAAATAATTTGTCATTGGTGTACAAATGTGAAGAAAATAGTAGGCGAACTACTTACCAAACGGTAATTTGATCGCTATGCAAACACTTGGAAAGAACAAGCACGGCCACATGAATTTCACCAAAACGTCCATGGCTTCTATTCAAAGGTCCTTTAGGCTAACAAGAAGCGTGGATAATACGAGGAAAAAGCGAAAAAATCCTTACTCTCTTTTTTCTAACAGTGCTTTGACTGGGGTGGAAAAATAATTACCGTAATGTCTAAAATATAAAATTCTTACCAAAAACAAAAAACTGTAAAATGCTTTGAACAAAAGCATTTTATTATGAGAAAAATATAAAATATCTACCTAAAATATCTGAAGTGCCTTTTGATATAAAATAATACTGGAGCATAAGTCTGGTATAATAAATCATCAGAACACTGTTATAAGTCCATCCAATCCAAGCACAGAGTGTCAATGATAAAATCAAAGAAAATAATAAAGATGTATACATTTTCGAACATCTAATATTAACAGGTATAATTTTCTTATTTTAGGAGGAAATCGCAGCTCTCAACTTGGCTAAGTTCAGGAAAGTACAACAGGAACTCGAAGACGCCGAAGAACGTTCCGACATTGCAGAGAATGCACTTGCGAAACTGAGAGCGAAGAACCGCAGCTCAGCGTCCGCTGGAAGGGGTATGAGTCCAGGGGTAAGTTTCTACTTTGTGTAATACTACATATGATGCTTTATTAAGTGAATAAAGTTTAAAAATTAATGTTTAAAAATTCAAAGCGAGAAGAGAATAGGCAACTGATCTTTGTTTTAGTAAGAAAAAATAGTTGCTTGTCAATATATTTATTCGCTAAAAGAAAAGAAAAAAAAATCCTGCATGATACCACACTCTAATTGATATTGATATATATATATTGTTTGTTTGTTTTAGGAGTAGCATGCCTAGGTCACTATTTTTTTTTATTTGCTAAGAAAATGGCACCGTGACTCAAGCTAGCTATTTCCAGGACAAAATAACTTCACCTTGGATTTAGAACCAATGTACGTTGTTCCTAAATGGACCTCTAAAAATAATAAATATCCTTAACATACATCAGCCCACTGATATTTTCTGCGCTGTATTACTGAATAATGATGGGTTAAAATATAAAGTGTTTATTGACAATAAACTGTTTATCTTTCTAGTTTGAATATAATAAAATAAAATGAGTGCCTTCTTTATGTTATTAAGATCATTAACCAAAAGCGTTCGATTTCGAAATCTCTCAAAATTTTATTACCAGTTTCTTATATTTAGAAATTAACTGAACATATAATTAAACAAGTGACGACTAATTGCGAGCCGATGATTTTCGTTCTTATTTATTGTAGAATCTTTGATATACAAAAAACTATTAGGAAAAAAAAAACTGTAATATAGATGTGTCTTTATTCTTTCTGCACGACATAATTTATAGCCTACCGCCAATGAAATCCTTCTACAGCACGACAAAAGCATAAACTCATGAACTCTGTCCAAATTTATAATTTATACCATATCTTCATAGTAAGTTTAAGAATTACCAAAGGCGTTCCAGCTCGGTTTGATTATCTTTGTGATGGGACGAACAGACTATTATTATATCATATCATATAGCATCAAACTGTACAATATTTGTAAGATCCTAATAAACCGTTAAGCTAGAAGATTCAGGCTAAGAGAAACCTTATCTTTACAAACTATAATAATCAAATCGCAAAGCCAACTGACCGAAATTTATCAATTTTAATTATCATAATGATGTGCATTTATAATTAGAGAGAAATACGCCGAGTCGCAATAAGTCACTTGTTTCCAGTAAAATCCTGTTAATTTCAAAATATTTGAATCATGTTTTACTAAAATCACAGACTGAGACGGTTTCTTAATTTAAATGATTATTCAACTCTCCGATCTTTCATTCTGTATACTTTCAATCTTGTCTTCACTCTCTCTCTTTCTCTACAGCCAGTTATGAAGCCTCGAGCTAAAGCCAAAGTAGGAGACGAAGAATAAACTTTCCATTGTAGCCTTCCTCTAGGTGAGATTGACATCATTTCCGTCCTCAGCAACATGGATATAGAGCACGAGGCTGATTTTACGACACTAACAAATACAAGGAGTTCATTCGAAAAGCTCATTTAAATTTAAATCCGTGATTAGCATAGTTTCTGATTCCACGATATGTTAAAAACAGCTCAAAATGTGAAAAATAATCATATTTATGCAACCGAAGCGTTAAATATTTTAATAATAATATCATTATCTTAACAAACATTAACAGATATTTTGGTGATGGAATTTTTTAAACTTTTAAATGAGCTCTACATAATGAACTACCTGTACCGCCTAATTAAATCGCAGAGTTTGCAGTTCAGCTGAAAAAGCTAACCTCGGCCATTATAAAGTAGAAAAATTAACTAATTAAAAGGGAAAAAATACTCTAATAGTTTTAGAAGTGTGTCATTTCAAAATAGCATGGTAATTTATAACGCTATTCCAAGGAGCTTAGCGAGTTATTTAATATATTTAATACACTAACTGCAGTTTTACTAATTTTTGGAGAATGACCATTACAATTCCTACACAGAAGATAAGAAGATGAACATTCCGCGTATAATAAAATATCTCGTCATGTGTCAAAAATCTCAATTCGTGGTCGATCATCCTGGCTAACTTAACTATCAAATCAAATGAATCCAAAATCACTGATTTTGAGAGCCCAAGTATTATATTGTTTACTTCATTGCCAACATTCACAGAGTAATAAAAAAATCGAAGAGATGTGAAACACCTACCATGTTTAAGGACAACTCTTGCAGTATGTGACGAGTTTCTATGAATATGAAGTTGGAGACAATGGACAATATGTTGTCAACCCATTATTAGAGTGAAGGAATTTACAATGTCATAATTTATCGCTGTATCACTGAATTAATTATTTAATCAAGCTTATTGGGAATTTCGGAGAATCTTTATTATTGTAGATGCAGAGGAAGGTCATGAAATAATGCAGGTAATGGTAAGTTAAAAGATTTTTTCTGCACATTCAGTGAATACTAAGTGAGATAGGCTCCGATTTGATGACAAAAATAACGTTTATGACTAATTCTAATCACAATAGAAACCAATTCCAAGTTTTAAAGATATTTATTTTGCAATATTATGGAAATCAAGTTGGCGCTCATAATTTTAGGTATAATATTTCACCTATTTGCTTATATTCGTAAAATCATAATATTTAAACATTTCTTAAAAATATATATATCCACATTAAAAGATATATATATATATATATATATATATATATATATATATATATGTTAAAGATACCAAGCAATTTTAAACCTGGTTTTACTCCATTTCCCAAGTAAGCAAACAGACTAAAAGTCAAGTTTGCGCCTGCAATTGATGCAAGTCTAACTGATCCCACAGGTAGTGCAGGACCAGGGCAACTCGTGGCAAAGGTGGAACAAGCTCCGATCACTAATCTTAATATTTACCCTTAATGCCAAAACACATCTCCAAGAAGGGGATGTACGATGTTTTGTATTAAATTAAAGGCAAGGGGCCACTACCCAGACCGGTTTCGACCTTTATTGAGGTCTCGTCAGTGGGAGCTAGGCTTAGAAATACCAAGATTTAGTAATACCGAGCTTGTAAGTATTTCGCCAAAACAAGTTACCATAAGGTGTTTTAACCTTATTAAATAAAAATCTCTGGAGGAGATATAAATGTAGAAAGTATTTTTACCTTGGGTATAAATATGTTAAAGATACCAAGCAATTTTAAACCTGGTTTTACTCCATTTCCCAAGTAAGCAAACAGACTAAAAGTCAAGTTTGCGCCTGCAATTGATGCAAGTCTAACTGATCCCACAGGTAGTGCAGGACCAGGCGAAATACTTACAAGCTCGGTATTACTAAATCTTGGTATTTCTAAGCCTAGCTCCCACTGACGAGACCTCAATAAAGGTCGAAACCGGTCTGGGTAGTGGCCCCTTGCCTTTAATACAAAACATCGTACATCCCCTTCTTGGAGATGTGTTTTGGCATTAAGGGTAAATATTAAGATTAGTGATCGGAGCTTGTTCCACCTTTGCCACGAGTTGCCCTGGTCCTGCACTACCTGTGGGATCAGTTAGACTTGCATCAATTGCAGGCGCAAACTTGACTTTTAGTCTGTTTGCTTACTTGGGAAATGGAGTAAAACCAGGTTTAAAATTGCTTGGTATCTTTAACATATTTATACCCAAGGTAAAAATACTTTCTACATATACATATACATATATATATATATATATAATCTAAGGAAAATTAGCAATACTATTTATCTATAATTCATATAATTCAGAAAAAGAGTTGTTTAAAGAGATCAAATAATTTTAAAAACTTATTTCATTATTTTAAAATCTGAAATAATTAGATTTAAAAAAAGATTATTTAAAATGAATACCTTTTACTTCGAATATAACTCTAAATAACTAATATTAGTTTTCTGTCTAAATTTGTGTATCAAAGAGAATTTTAACTTATTCAGCGTAGGATAAATTGCCATTTCTAACTATTGATAAACTTTGTTCATGGGTCATTCATGCGAAATCGTCGAATTAAAAGTTAAATTGAAGCTGAATAATTTTGTATTTTGATGACAGTAAGTTGTTTAGTTACCTTATCATTTCTATGGAAGAAAATGTCTTTTTTGTGTTTTTTTTTCAGATTTTTCCAGGCATCTTATTAATTATGGCGGTTATTTTGATTTGGCGAATCCACTGGATGTTCTCATTTTCGGAGGGTCACAGCAATATCTCTGATATTTTTACTACCACTGAAATGCCCAAGGCGTGATTTTTTTATTTCTTATTTTCATTTTCAGACAAACATTTTTCATGATAGAGGCCACTAAAGTGTTCAAGCGTTATTTTACCCATTATGCATTGCATTCTGCAGGCCCTAGGGTGAATACACAAGTTCGAATTTTCGTTTGTTTCATTTACACATAATGTCCCACACCTAAATTAAAGTATTTCTTTTATAAAAAATTAGCCTAAAAAAAAAGTTACGGGGGGGCAAATAAAAATTTGAAATTTTTACAAGAAAAACTCTTGAGTATTTTGAAAATAAAGAAAACGGCGATTTTCTGTTGCATATTTGGTAATTTGGTATACAGTGTACATTCACCTTATCAAGGAAATATTCTTTAGGATGATGAATGGTGATGTTACCATATGAAAACAGAAAATGGAAGAGTAAAAAATAAATTAATGAATACATTCAAAAGGAAAAATAAACATTTATGCACTAATAATAACGTCATAACGCTAACATAACATCAAGTGTCCGGTTATGAAATTGCATAGCTAAGATACTGATAAAAATAAAAAAGTACTTTCTAATATTTTATTATACTTTTACATTAATGCTGGTGACAATTAAAAGCTCTCAAGTTGCTTACTTCACACTAGTCAGGAGAACCTAAAATTATGTCTTGATAAATGGATGTACTAAACGCATAAAGATGAAGCAAAAAATTGTTTTTCTTCATTTTCAAAAAGTTGTCTAAGATCGAAGGAATGAAAATAATGGAACTATTTTTAATTTATAGCCACCTATCAAGAGTATGTGTGATAAAATTTTCAAAGTTTTATTTGTTTCTCCACATAACGTTTTTTAGGAAATTTAAAAGTCAGCCGGTTTTAATCTTCTGCAAAATTTGAGGCAATTTCAAAGAAGAAGCGCTTGTCAAGGTGATTCGGGACGTACATATTGTACTATAAGTATGCATAAAACATACAAAAAAAAAAAAAAAACATCACACTTATGAATTCAGCTTAGGGACTACAGGATAGAATATAAAATTGGGGGGGGGGGGGGGGGGGGGGAAGAGCACTCGGAACACGTAAAGCAAGTGGCTGCCTTCTTGAAAATAATAGTTTGTCTGAAAATGAAAATACGAAATCAAAAAGTATTCATGGTGTGTGCGCGCGCACACGCACGCACGCACACCATGAGCATTAAAATTGTAGTAAGAATAATAAATTGAACAATCTGGAAATTAGCTGTGATTAATTTAAAAACATTCTGAAATTGAGAAAATTCTCTGCATCACAAGAACTGTCATCAAAATGAAAAATTATGCGGCTTCAGCCACTGATGATTTCACTTGGAATGACCTTTTATGCATATACTTAAACAAACATGAATAAGCGTATGACAGAAACATAAAGAAGTAATAAGATCCCAATATAGAAAACCGAAACAGCTTATATCTTAAAAAGAAATTTCCTACACAGAGAAAATAAATGCTCGCACGGATTCTCTCCCTATAAATAAATAAATAATCGTTAAATTCTATGATTTCAGGTCCTTTGAACTTTGTCTTCAAGCAATGTTACTATAGTTAATAATGTTTGCCAACTTTTACATTGCTGCTGATTAAATGTGTTAACTTCTGCATGTCTTTAGCAACCTAATAAAAATTTTCATAACAGTATATTGAAAAACATTTGAAATTTCTGTATTTTTGATAGCAGTAGAGATTGTTGATGTCAGCATATTTGTTCACAACTACTCTATCTCTTGCATGAAATATTTTCGGTAGTATACCAATGATTTATCCGATATAATTGAGAACTATTACTGTTCAAGTAAGCCAAATTTTCAGATAATGCAATTAAATTTCAACTTAGTAAGAAAAACTGTGCCCTAAACCTCTAATTTTATCTGAAAATTGAAATTTAGAAGGTAGCAGCTACCGTCGAGAATGAGTAGATGAAAAATTGTGAGAGGTGGAAGAAGAATTTCTACTAATTTTACAGAAAATTGTGTAAAGAGATTTATAGAAAAAAGTAACGGAGGGGGGGAAGAAAAGCTAAGCAATTTGACAAATATCGTTTTGTGCCGTATTTTTTATTAAAAACAATAGTGGTGGCAGGGTGATTTCCTCCATTCGGGATGAAATTCGAGTTTTCATCCCGTAAAACAGGCAAAAACTAGTTGCGTATACAATTAACAAATATCGTAATTCAGAGATCAATATTCAGAGCATCACACTTTTGCATTCGAGCAAGAATTAAAATAACTTTGAGATCATCTAACTTCGCACTCTGAACTAGTGATGAGCAAAACATCCAAGTCAAAATGCTCGCAATTTTTGAGTGACAAAAATTGCGAACATTTCGCAGCAACAAACATCACATATTTAAATCATCTTTTATTAGGCTGATAAATTTTATGTTTGATCTAATAATTAAAAAATCAGGTCTTAACTCGTATACTTTTTTATTTATAGTAGATGCATTTCCTCGACATGTTTCGCTGTCTATATGGCAAACAGCATCTTCAGAAGATTGCTTAACATGAATAAAAAATCGTCAAAAAAATAAACGTTTTCCAACAGCCACTAATATCTTAAATTGAAAAGACTGGACTGATAGTTTAATCACGAGTATCATTAGTCGAGCCTCATCTCAAAGAAGACGAAGATTCGTCTTTACAAGTGCACCAGCCAGTCTATCTTTCTGTACGGCTCCCAGACCTGGAACATCTCAACAAAAGCAACGACCAATATTTTAAACAGCTTTGGAACTACTTGTCTAAGAAATATCCTGGATTACTCCTGGGAAAACCACATTTCCAACTCTACTATACTAGATGAAACCTACCAAGATCCTTTAGTCAGGACTGTTCAAAGAAATTAAATAAAATGGCTCGGCCACCAACTTAGACATCCACCCTCTGTACCCTTTGATGCTCTGGTCCTCTACGCCCATACAGATGGAAAAAGAAAAAGAGGCAGACCCCGAACTCCATATTGGAAATACATCAGCAATATTCTCCCCCCCCATTTCCCCCCAACTCTCTGTATCGGAGATCCGTCAATTAGCATATGACAGAGAAGCTTGGTTTTCCTTCACGTCATAACAACCTCCAAGTATCTTATATCTTATCAAATATCTTAGTATACACAGACTATTTATTTGTTTTGATTGGTTCCCTATTTATAATTGTAAAAATATAAATAAATGATGAGTCAGGACTGTTCAAAGAAATTAAATAAAATGGCTCGGCCACCAACTTAGACATCCACCCTCTGTACCCTTTGATGCTCTGGTCCTCTACGCCCATACAGATGGAAAAAGAAAAAGAGGCAGACCCCGAACTCCATATTGGAAATAGATCAGCAATATTCTCCCCCCCCCATTTCCCCCCAACTCTCTGTATCGGAGATCCGTCAATTAGCATATGACAGAGAAGCTTGGTTTTCCTTCACGTCATAACAACCTCCAAGTATCTTATATCTTATCAAATATCTTAGTATACACAGACTATTTATTTGTTTTGATTGGTTCCCTATTTATAATTGTAAAAATATAAATAAATGATGATGATCATCATAATCATTAGGCATGTTATGTACAGTCTCTACATTGTTGTGTAAACTCTGTATGTCATTGCTGACATAGGAGACGTCTTTAATGTTACACATATTAATTAATGACTTACAAATGTCTTGAAGGATCTTCCTTGGTTTTTATTTAGTGTGTCTTTTGAGAGAATGACCTCGGAAGACTCCTTGAACAACCAGTCGAAGTAATTCTCTTCTAAACAGAGCATGGAGGATGCATACCAATTTACTGTATGCTGTTCTTTGAGGATATGCGCTACGCTTTCTTTTTCCCTTCCCTTTTTGTTTTCAACATCGCCTATATGTTCTTTGTTGCGGATTTCAAAACTTCTCCCTCTGACCTACATACATCTTTCCACAAGAACAGGAATCTTGTATATATCCGGATGTTTATAAAATAAAACTTCGTCTTTAGGGCAGCATAGAAAGCTTCGTAAGGTGTTGCTGGTTTGAGGGCTGTTCTGATGTTGACTGCCTTTAATATTTGGCTGTTTTGTTGATGTACTGCCAACGTACAGTTGGCAGTACATCAACCATGCTTTTGTAATTCATACAAAAGTACCATGCTTTTGTATGAATTACCATGCTTAAGGTACCATGCTTTTGTAATTCATTATCAAGGAAAATGGTTCGTCAGAAAATAAAAGTCTCTTTAGTACATTTTTGAATGGCCATTTCGGAGGAATTGATTAAATAGGATTTAAAGTTCTTTTTAGTATGTTTAAAGCTGTATTTTTCAAGGTTTTGATTATACCATATGTTTAATTTCTCTCTCTCTCTCTCTGCTGAATATGTAATATTTATATACACTGCTTCAACAAAAGATGATTTAGATGATTTTCAATGCTCTGGTGGGAGTGCGAAAACCACTGCACTGCTTATTGGAAAGCCAGAAACAGCTAAACTGAAAAATGTAATGTTTGATCTCTAAAGCAGGATTTTCAAACAAACTTTTCAGCCTATAGATTTTTCTCAAGCCTCGAAAAGAGAGACAGGTCTAGAATCACACATAGGTGCATTATCCTCATTAGATCTTAGCTCTATGCTACTTACTCTGAAAACTAAGATCTCACTTTGGTCGTATTTTCACGAGAGAAACAAATCAAATGTAAAAAAAAATTGCACTGGATAAGATAATGAATACTAAAAAGAAATATTTAGAAGGTAACTATGTCCTCATCTGATGGGCAATGATTTGTAGTTAATATATTTATGTGAACTTCTAAATGAATCTCTGGATATGCCTAAGTTGCAAGCATAATACATTAAAGTGCTGATTTTGCATTTCATTCGAATCAGTTGGCAGTTGCTTTATTTATCTCAGAATATACTACTAGTCAATCTGAACAGTTACTTTTCTGAATTCGTTTATCGTGATAAGAACAATATACCGCTGGAGATGAAGTACCGTATATTCCGGCGTATAAGTCGGCTTTTCAGCATTGAAAAAAAAAAAAATACTAAATTTTTTAGGTCAACTTATACGCTGGGTCAAAAATTGATTGTTTCCAAGAAAAAACTAGTATGTATCATACTCTGTTAAATTTATTAGCAATATACAAAATGGGTAAATAACTTATATCAAATTTATTTACATAAAAAATTATTTACATGTTATATAATTATTTATTTACAAAAGAAAATAGGTAGGTAACTACATAATTAAAATTTAATTTTCACTGTCTGAATGTATGAAAAGTTCATTGTACTCTGGTTCTGTAATTTCTTCCGGTATATCGTCATATTAATTGCATTCGTTTTCTCCATCAGATTTAGCATCAATTTCGTCATCATTGTAAACAAAAATCATCTTCCGAGCCATCTAATTTGTAGATATAGCACATTTTTTTAAAATATTTTATTACTGTATCTGATTTTATTTCATCCCATGCTTTCGCTACCCATTCATACATAGTTACCAAAGATGCATGTCGCATTTGTCCTCCTTTTTGTGTAACTTTTCTCTCCTTCTTGCATCCACGCATTCCACTGTTTTTGTAAACTGTCTTTAAATGGCTTGTTTATACAAACATCCAACGGTAGCACTAGTGGAGTTAACCCACTTGGAATCACTGCCATATTGGTATTATTCTCTCTTAATAAAGATTTTGTGCTCTCCGTTAAATGAGATTTGAACGTGTCCCAAAGCTAATAAACGAATATTATTTCTCGTTATGAGTCCATTTTAGCGATTTTCTCGAACCCAATCCGCAACATTATTTTCCAGACCAGGCCACTTACAAATTCCTTTCCGTTAATGCGCACTTATTTTTTGGCATTTTTCATTATTAAAGTTTCATTTTTTCTCCAATCGCGAACTAGTTTTTCGTTTACTCCGAACTGACGTGCAGCAACACAATTAATATTTTCTTTTGCAAATTTAATCACTTTGTACTTAAAACTCGCGTCATATTTCATTCTTTTAAAAGAAGCCATTGCACTTTAGTTCACTATTGGTGAACTGGTCAATATTAAATAAAATTTCTTTTGTCAACTAGGTATTTTATATCTTTTGCTAAAACAAAGAATGGAAGGACTAAAAAGGCAGTTATGATCCTAGTGGTTGACGCCTGTATAAACATTTTACTTAAAAACTGTGATAATTTCTATTTTTAAAGAAATTTTTCGAGTCGACTTATGCGACGAGTATACTATAAAAACTCAAATAAACTCAAAAATTTCCAATATCGACTTATACGCCAGGTCGACTTGTACGCCGGAATATACGGTATTTTAAATATTTTGCTGGAAATATAAAGACTATGGTTCTAGATTATGAAAAGCAGGTTACTGTTTATGGAAAGTTATAACCCATATTTTAAAAAAAAATAAATAAAAACCTGCAAGTGTATCAGAACGAATCTGAAGGTATTAGAAATGTGACGACAGTAAATCTCTTGAGAGTGATATAAATTGTATCTTAACCAAGTACTGAAATATTTAAAAATCGAATTTCATTTCACTCGTCTTGATTCGATTTTTTGAGCCTGGCACACCTGCTAAAACAATATTGTGATAAGTAAAATGCACTAGTGTAGTTGTAGTGCGAGACAGCTCGTTTCCATGTTATACAGATAACTGGAAACTGTTTCGACTTCTAAACGAGCAATACTAGAAGCATAGTCCAGCATTCAAGTACGATATAGTATTAGCAGTGTCAACTGGTAGAAGCAATTAAGGACATGAGGCCAATTATTATGTTCTCTGGCCGATTTTTATGTTTTAAAGAATCAAAAAACACCAATATTTTGGGAAAGAAAAACCATCCATCTGGAAGACACTTTCAGTTGAATAACCCTTATAAAGATTCCTTGAGTCAGAGATGACATTTGAATCTAGATCTTTCCATAACCGAAATGCAAGTAACGCATCGTCCTCGTGACTGTACGATACCTACTGTAAGATCAACATTCTGCAAGTTCGTGGTTCAAACCATCTACAAAATAAAATTCATGACTACACCTATAGATACTGTTACCATTTGGATTTAGGTAACAATTGACCACGCGAGTTACCGAAGAAAAAAACAGTACAGTGTAATATGCTTAAAACTGCGAGAAACTTGAAATTCGATTTCAGGTTTCTCAGATGTATTTCAATAAACATAGAATGAAATTTAAAGTTTTAGAGGTGAGATTTTAAATGAATTAATAAGAACTGACATAGTCGATTAATAATAATTCAGTGGATAATTTATTTTATTTTATTTTTTTATTTTATTATTTTTTCTAGCCTTCCCTGCATACCAAGATACCCGATGCCTATTCAAGCTACCATGGAATGCCTTACTCAATGCGCAAAATAGCCTCACATGAATTGCTGGACGATACCGACTTTTAAACCAGCCAGGCATTACCAATTATTCATCCAATCCACACGTTTCACCGTTCCTTGTGTTCGCCTGTGCTACTAGTTCGCTTGGTTATGGGTGTTACCGATAGAGTAGAATATATGTAAAGTGTTATCCTCTCAATCTACCAAAAAAAAAAAAAATCATCTTTTATGTATTATAAAGCAAAAGAATCCAAAAGCTCATCTTTGCATAACGATTATCGAATCCATAAGAGACACACAAGGTTGACGACGGGAGGAGCAGCCCCAATATGACAGCTTTTATTCATTTCTTACAGAGTAAAGAAGTGAGAATGTATTTCACTTGATATTTTCGAAAGGAAAATAAAAAATCCTGTGAATTACTCTGTATAAACGATGTGACTTGTTTCATTTCTGTCTCTAATATAATCTGTGCTCTAGCTGTATTTATTAAAGCTTACTGCTACAGTCTTAGGTTTCCTTCCCATTCCAAAGCTTGCGTAGTCTCTTCAGGGAACAAACGTGGCTTCTGGGTGATTTTGTACTGCATCTAGCACAGATTAGTGGTGTGGGAATACAGTATTCTAGTTGCTGTTCTACTGTGTTGGCAGCGTGTACTAACCCATGGCTGTGTAATATTTTGTTGTTTTTCATTTGGATCAAGTTTTTAATTATCAAATAAAGGGTACTGGGCTGTGAAAATGCTTGTTGTTTCATTTTATATTACAAAACAAGAAATCAATTTCACGTAAATGCATGGCTTATTTGTTTCAGCGGTTTATTTTAATCAAAATATATTAATAGAACAGTATTTAAAGCTAAAACATCGCTTATCAGGTGTCGAAAGATCTCTCTCTCTCTCTCTCTCTCTCTCTCTCTCTCTCTCTCTCTCTCTCTCTCTCTCTCTCTCTCTCTCTCTCTCTGAAAATCTATACATAATTCAAGCTTAATATTCACTTACGTTAGTTTTATCGGATGCATATATATATAATGACCATTTAAAGAAACCAAAATAAATAATAGAATAGAATAGAAAAGTAATAAACTATATGTGCATTTACTGTATATACCAGTAACTATCGTAACTTTGTCAACTCACAAGGCAAATAAAATGTTAAAAATTTACTAACTGAAGTTTATTTTTTAAAAGATATACTAATATGGAGATATACCAGAACATCCTTGAATGGAAAGAATTTTTGTGCATTGAGTTTATATCGCTTAAAATCACCGGACTGAAGTTTGTTTCCGCAAGATATCACTTCCCTGATCCGTCATTAACATCAAACTTTTTCTTATGGAATAAAACCATATATCAGCAATTGACTGGCCTTGCAATGGGTCGCCCTCTCTCACCATCTTGTGCTGACCTTTTTATGGAAGATCTTGAAAGTAAAATTTTTTATCTCAAGTAGACCCTAAACCCACAATATGGTGAAGATACGTGGACGATATTTTCATAGTTTGGAACCACACAAAAAAGGACCTGTTTGATTTTCTAAACAAAATCAACTCATTACACCATAGAATCAAATTCACTCTAGATCTTGAAAAAGATAACCAATTATCTTTTCTGGACACCCTAATTAAGAAGCAAACGAATGGTCGTCTCAGCCTCTTAGTTTACCGAAAACCCATAAATACAGGACGTTATTTGCACTTTAGCTCCTCCCACCACATTTCTCAGAAACTTAGCATTGTACACATGCTAAAAAAGCGAGCCTTCCGCATTACAATAGATCAACAAGATCTCCAAGATGAATTATCACTGATATCTAACAACCTCACCATGAATGGCTGCCCTCGGAGACTCGTCCACAAGATACTTTTCTCTGACCCCCCCCACACACAAAGACAACGAGACGACATACAGTATATTAATACAATCGTCATTCCATGCGTGGGGAGAGTTTCTAATAGGGTTGCAAGATTCCTCAAGCCCCATAGAATAAGAGTGACTTTTAAACCTACAGAAACGATTAGGCAACTCTTAAAATCTCCAAAAGATAGCCATCCTTTCTTCAAATATGCTGGAGTTTACAACATACCGTGCTCGTGCGGTTTAAATTATATCTGCTAGATTTCAAGAAGCCTTGGGATTAGACAAAAGGAACACATCGGAGACGTAAAAAATAACAGAGAAGAAAAATCGGGTCTATCGTTTCATTTCTCAAGAACTAACCATATCATAGAATGGGAAAAAAGCTCCATTCCTTACAGGAGGATTTCCGCTCCCGAATAGAATAGGACAGAAGCCACAACAGTTGCCCGCTGTATACAAAACCTTAAAAGGAACCAAGGACTAATCTTGCCCGTGATCTGGAAGACCCTTATTAGATCCCTCAACTCGCCAGAACTGAATTATAGTGCCAACTATAGAACGTTCCTAAATAACAACAAGTGAGTCATGCATTTGCATATATTGTACGCGTTCTGTTTTGTCAAACATAATTAGAATCGGTTGATTTATAGTTTGTAACAGTTTTTAGCTTTAAGTGCCTTATATATGTACCTTGAAGATGCCAACAGCCTCAGTTGGTGAAACTAGTTGGTATAACATATTTGTTTCCAAAATATACTTGATCAATAAATCCCAATAGAAGTCATTTCCATCGAAAACATAATATGGTAAGTGAAGAACCAAAAAATGGATGATGGCATAAAAATGCAAGTTAGAAATTCGAAATAACAAATACGAATATAAACGAATTAAACATTACATTTTAAAATAACTGTGAATATGAAAATCTATAAAAAGATTAGGAAAGAAAAACTTCTAATACACGTGACAAGATAGCAGAATCGATGACAATGTGGTTTCGAGTACGTTTCATTACCAGATTGTAGAAAGGAAAAAAAAAAGCTAGTTGAGATTGCTGTGAAGTTTATACGGTGTCAAGATAATGGGTGAAAAAAAGCTTAATTAATAACCCATATTTACTGAATCTTTATTAATCTTTATGCTTGGAAAAATCTACACAAAATTTAAAATGATCTATAATATTTTAACGAATAGAATCTACAATATTATAACAGTGGAATATTGGACGGGATTTCAGCAACCGAGCTCACCTTTGATATCAGGACGGCCTAAGATAAGGTTAGAATGAAATAAAACTACACAGCAATGTTTTTTCGTATGGTAAAAAAAAAGCCGGCAAGAGTCAGAATCTGTGACATATGTTCCGAAAGAAGATGTTAGTTTCGGATTCCGAGATTTTTAGAAGATGTTAATTACTAAACCTGAAGTCGTTCCTTTAATTCAAAGAAAGAAAAATAAATCAAATCAGACCCAAATATAAAGTTTTTGTAGTAATATGCTAAGATGAAGTTAACACCTAATTTTAAGTGAACAGACCGTTTTTAATGAGTACTGAAAAAAAAAAAAACGAAGTCTTGATACCAGCTCTAGAATTAAGAATGTCAATGATGCTATTATAAGATAGTAAAAGAACAAGGAGTTGGTCTCCTTAGAGTTTTGTGGCAGGAGGACATATTAACTTTTTTAAAACCGGGATGAATATCATATGGAGAAGGAGGTGAAAAAAAATAACAAGATGGAGGAGAAAACTTGAGAAAAACAGTAGTAACCGTCTCTTGATCTTCAAACAAGTTAGAAATGGAGGTTATTTAAATTGACACGATTGGTGGGAAAAACACTGTAATAGTGTCATTCTTAGGGAATGACACTGTGATCAGGGATATTTGGAATGGTGCCCAAAGAAGCTAATGTATTTTCTTAGAAAAAATGCGATTTTTTTTTTAGATTTTAAATGCAGCTTCTCAACATTTTAAAAGTAAAAAAAAAAAACTTAAAAAAATATTTTTCTATCCTTAGCCTTATCGGATAACTACTGAATACCAAACAATCCGGTAATTATTTATTTACCACACCCTTAATGGAATCACCGACACAGATGTATGTTTATGCTAATGTAGACCTCTGCTTAAACAAAACTAGGAAGGCTAATTCAAGGATCTATTTTATGCCAACAAAACAAATCATAACTTTACTTTTTTTTAATTTTGACGTGAAATTAAAGGAGAGAGAGAGAGAGAGAAAGAGGAAGGGAGAGAGATCTGAAATTGTGTAATATTATGTAATGTTTCGTAAACATTTAAATATGATGACAATCATCAATAAAACCACTACCAGTGGTGGGCATGGGGGTTAACCAGCAATCCATGAACCAAATTAAAAAATAATTAAATTATCAACCGTGAATTTCAATTAAAAAGACGCCGTTTCTTACTACTAGGGCTAGCTTAGAATTATTCCTGTTTTGCAATATGAAATCCTATCATCTCTGTAACAGACAAGCCAATTCATCTCCTCTTCTTCCTCTCGTGCCTTATTCTTCAGTGGACATGACTGAAGCATATACAGCAGATGGGGGATGGGATGTATATAATTTATATTCGTTTTAAATGGGAACAAGGAGTATGTACATATTCTCAAAGGAATACGACAGATTATCACAAGTTGATATTTTAATTAAGGAAAACCTTCATTATTTTATTATTATTAATATTTTCAAGACTTCATGAAGTCATAGTACTCATCATTAGAGATTCACTATCACAATATCTGTCATACATATATCATTCAATATTGGCGCAAAATTCACCACCCTCTCCAGCAGGGCATTCCATCAAAAAATCTACTTCTCACTGCGTATTCATAATGCTGATATCCAAAGATCACTTTTTTTTGTTCTCCCAGTACCCGTTATCTTCGTTAACGGGTCCTCATCTCTCACCTAAAATTGCCAATTATAAAATCTCTTTTACCCCTTTGAAAAGTGTAAAATAAACACTTTTTAAAGCTGTCTACATAGTCAACATTCCATAATCTTGACACTTCATTAATTATTCCTCTTTACTTGCCAGGATCTTTATTATTATTTCGACAATTATTTATGTCGTCTCCAATAATAGTTATATACCTCCATACAGCGGCGTTAGGCTTTTAGAGCCCTTGGCAAATTCTTAGCTAATCGCCTTTTATAGTATGACAATTTCGACAATTGGTAAAATATCCTGCCACAAACGCCCTCCGCAACTGCCCCAGGCCAAAGCGTTCCTACGCCTCTGCATCCAAGCTTTGCCCATTTATTCAGTATTACACTAAATCTCGGCTCCTGAACTTCTTAATACTTTTTCCCAAGTATTCAAGAATACTCAAGAAAACAAAAATTGGTGAAGAGCATGCTGTATGTAGGAGCAACAGGAGTTGCCAAATACCAGATTTCTACCTTAAATAGTCCATAAATATGGGAATAAAATTAGGATCTCTACGCATGTTTCGCTGATCTCGCAAAAGCATATGATAACATACCAAGAGAAAAACTGATAAAACGCTAATTCCATATGGTGTAAAACGAAACCGTAAAATAGTAACAGGTAAAAAAAGTATCAAGTACAGGTAAAAACAGTAAAAAAGTATCAAGAGGTTCCTTCTTTCTTCTTGACCACACATGGAACTACTGTACTATAGGTTTCGCAACCTCTCGCGTGTATGATTGATATATATATATTAAGTTGCTTAATATATAATTACATCCTTATAAAATACATAAGAATGTTCAGAAAGATTATATTAAATTGACTAGAAGGTAAGACTGCATACGCTATCTCCACTATTATTTAGAATCTATAGATAATATCGTTCAGAAAAGTAGCATTAAACTTCAAATAGAAAATATTAAGCTTTGTTCTATGCATATGACATTATCTTCTAAAATAAACCAACGAAAAGTCTTCAGGAGTCTTCAATCCAAGTGAAATAAATGCTTTAACAAATCTGATATAAAAAAAAAACAACTAAAATTCTGAAAATAGGAAGTTGGATTGGCTGGAAAATTAAAACCAAAACAACGAAAGCGATGAGGCCAGTATATAAAGTCTTGTTAAATGCCTGTGTTTTCTGACGAATGTTTTGCAATATGAAGTCCTATCATCGCTGTAACAGACAAGCTAATTCATCTTCTTCTTCTTCCTCTTGTGCCTTATTCCATCTATTTGGGGTCGGCCTCCTTACATGATGCGACCTTATGCGCCCCCCCCCCCCAATCGACTTGTTGCAAATCCTGAGAAGTGTCTGTAGACACTTCTCAGGCTTTGTCTGTAGAAGTGTGTGTGTACGCGGCCAGTTTGCCGAGGGCGAAAAACCCGAGTTTCCGAGAGAAGAAACTCTCCCCCAGTTAGCAGGTATGAGACCGGCTAACTCACATTTAATCGAAAGAGACAAGATAAAGGTTCCTCACGTCAAGGACGGGAATCGACCAAAAAGCTTCGTCTATACCCACTGAGCTACGGAGGCTTTAGACAAGCCAGTTCATCTGCTATTTGTAAATCTCTTATAAAAATTTTTAGTCACTTCCGTAACTCTGCCACTTCCGTAAAAGACTGGATTACTTACACTCAGATGAAAACAGCTTCAGAAAAGTTTTTTTGCATCCAAGACAAGATTAAAACGCGCCTCTCCACCCAAACGACACTGTCAACATAGACAGTGTCTTAAAACCTTACAACCAAAGCTATAATAGTGAAAGATACCGGGATAAGTGAAGAAAGAAATATTTTGGACGACAGGTCATTATAAAAACAAATGAAAACATTGTTTTGTTTATGTTATTTTCTTGACTAAAATTGCAAAATACTGAAACCAAGTGTATTATTATTAAGCATATTTCCTGCGTTTCCCAATAAAGGTTTGAATAAAATAACTTAAATTCTTTATTATCCTTTACCTATCTATCTATCTCTTTATCTCTCTCTCTCTCTCTCTCTCTTCCCGCTTTCTTTGGTCTGAATAATAGTAACTATCATATGGGGAATACTTTCAACCAATTTCTGATATGCTGCAATAGGAATAGTCTTCCATTCCTTGCGCAAAAGCTACCCTTCATTGCCGATGCTGATGGTGG
Organism: Typopeltis vanoorti; assembly: GCF_054136105.1. NCBI lineage: Eukaryota > Metazoa > Arthropoda > Arachnida > Uropygi > Thelyphonidae > Typopeltis > Typopeltis vanoorti. Next base: position 17,637,962 of record NC_143565.1, on the reverse strand, counting down.
CTGCTGTGTGTGTGTGTGATATTAATATTTATTAAACACATTAAATATTTTTAAAATTAAAGAGACATGTTCTAAAATATTTCTGCGGCCACAATCATCTCTCAATTTTATGCAAAAGTGAACCGACCAATGTTGACCATTTCCAAGTGTTCTGCTGGAGCAGCGACTATAGGTCTACTGGTTTGCTGTGAAGATATATTCTCGTGTCAAACTAGTCAAAAAAACTATTTAAGATGTAATTTTCACACACAATAACTAGATGTTGAAGGGAATATTTGATCAAACGAAATGAAAACGACTTACTTTACATAAATGTAAAAACCTTTCGAATCATAACAGTAACATATGCACACACTTTTTATGAGGGTGGTCTGAAAAGTTCTCAGCCTAACAATGAAAAAACGAATTTATAATTTCAAAATTATTTTTATTTTTCAACATAACCTCCCTTAAGACTAATACATTTATTCCAGGGATACTCCAGTGTCATTATCCCGTACCTGTAGTGGTTCTCAGTAAGATCTGCAAAATACCCCTCTACAGCTGCATTCACCTCTTCATTCGAAGAATGAAGCGAGGAAGACCAGCGAGGAAGAGTTTTAGTTTTGGGAAGAGATAGAAGTCAGAGGGAGCCAAATCTGGGGAATAGGGTGGATGTTCCAACAATTCATAGTGTAGATCCCTTAATTTTCTCATTGCTAAAACACCTTTGTGGGCAGGTGCATTGTCCTGATGAAAAATTATTTTTTTTTCTTCTGCAAACCAGGTCTTTTCTCACGAATTTTTTCGTCTAGTCTGGTTAAAAGATCGGAATAATATTCCCCGGTTATTGTTTAACCCTTTTCAAGATAATTAATAAACAAAATACCTTTAGCATCCCAAAACACTGATGCCATGACCTTTCCTGCTGATGGAACCGACGTTGCTTTCTCTGGCGCTGAACAACCGGCTTCCGTCCACTGTTTTGACTGTTGTTTGGATTCTGGTGTCTAATGGATTCACCATTAGACACCAGACTAATGGATTCACCCGGCTGGGTGAATCCATTAGTCTGGATTAGCCGGTTAATCCGAAGCTAACCGGCCTGGTTAGCCAGAATATTAACGCTTTCCAAACAACAGTATGTGGATTTGAATTTCTTCATGGTGGCAGGGATGCATGTGATTCTCTTTAAGTAAAAGATGAATTTCATCGCCTGGTGTGAGACCGATGCCTCCATTTAGTGAAGCCTTAAGGGGCGGCTTGAAAAAGACCAAAAAAAAAAGTCTCATGTTTGATCTCTAGTGTGGTTTCAGGATTATGTGAAAAAAATATTAAAAACTAAATTTTATTTATTTTTATATTAAAATAGTACTTTAGTACTAATCACGGTATTAATCTACTACGGGTTTGCAATCTTTCGTGGATGGAAGTAAAAAAAAAAAAAAAAAAAAAAAAAATATATATATATATATATAGAGAGAGAGAGAGAGAGAGAGAGAGAAAGTTTTTAACTTGGGTATATTATGTATTCAAGATACCAAGTAATATTATATAAATGTGAATGTGCTTTACATTAAGGGAAAAATACTAAGGAAAGTGATCAGTTCTTAATCCACCTTTACCACGAGTTGCGTAGAGTGGCACTACCATGAGTTGCCTAGGCTTGCACTACGTGCAGGCGCAAACTTGACATACTTGTCTGTTTGCTTACTTGGAAAATAGGATTAAAAACCAAGTTTATATAAAATTACTTGGTATCTTGAATATATATATATATATATATATATATATATATATATATATATATATATATATATATATATATATATATATATATATATATATATATATATATATATATATATATATAACCGTGCCACTTGACAAATACATTTAAGAGAGAAAAAGATTACTGTCTTATAATTGGAAAAGTGGATAGTGACCCATTCTCCATCTATGAGTCTGCGTGTTCGAATTCCACCATCGGCATAAATGTATGTCTATGCCAATGGTGGGAGTCACAGCAGTGATGAAATTCATCATATCGCTATGAGGCTACTACCCTGATTAATTGAGGGGTCCGAAATGATTTCAAAAAGTTCCATCTTAGGCCCTAGAGTCTGGCTTACGGATCGTATAAAAATAATTAATATTCATATATATAATAAAAAATATTTAAAAAAATCCTTATCACATCCACAGTACTAATAATATTACACCCACAGTATAAATTTACAACCTTTCGTGGGTGGGAATAGCATAAAGAAAAGAAAAAAAAATCTAACCCTTAGTTCATAGTACTAATATTAATACTATAATATAATATATTATACTATAGTATATTTACAATGTTTCGTGGATAGGATTCACAAAAAAAGTAATAATAATAATAATAAATAAATACAATTTTTAATATCTTAATAGTTAATTAAAAGCTTAATCTTAATAGCGCAATTAAACTATTGATTTACTAGCGGGATTCACAGGAACTTAATTGTAGATCTGTTTGACCGAGTGGAATAGGGCTTCACTCTCCACGAAATGATTCATGATTTTGAATCCCACTGCAAACACTAACAGAATTATTATTATTAATCTGCCTCATCATCCTTTCACTACTAATATTAGCGCCCAACTCACTTCATAAATTTATCACTTCCTTTTTTTATCCTATACATAATTTAAACACACACACACACACGCGCGCGCGTTAAAAATCACGTAATATACAGTATATATTATATACCATTCTATACCTTCAGATCATATTGCTGTTAAAATCATGCAATTGCATTTCTATCATGTTGTAACACACTCGCTTCGTCTAGTTTTAATAGTTATGTTCTACTTTTCACGGTATTTTGAACTCTAATTATGTTAGCTCAAACAGCTATCAAAATATTATTATTATTATGTCACACCTCCAGGGAGAACAAAGACTCATCGAGGGAGAGTGTGCCAACAACATCGAACGATTGTACCCTTCCAACTACTAACCGCGCTCAAACTTGCTTAACTTTTTTCGTGAGCCATTAGTAGCAAAGGCTCTACCAATCGACAACGGTAATAAATTTGTTGCAATTAAAGGCGACGATAAGACAGGTGGTCCGCAGGCAGATTTAAATTAATTAAATAAATATTTTTTAAATTATCTAAACAAATTAAAATTTAATAAGTAAGTAAAAATTATTGAAATGGAGACTTAAAAAAAACAAATATCGTCAGAATGTTCAAAGGCGGAAGCAATAAAACTATATTGTTGTCCACTTCACCCTTTTTATTATTCGTCATTCTGCCGCTAAATTTGTAGCAGCAGAATGACAATAATAAAAGAGGGGTGAAGTGAACAATAATATAGTTTTATTCCTTCCGCCTTCCCTTGCTGTTTTGTCAGATTTGAAGTGAACATGTGTTACCACACTTCAACCAATGGTTTGTTATTTATTGATTTTTATTATTGAAGGTTTCCCTCCTTCAACCAATGCTCAGTATATCTTGAGAAGTGCTAAGTGATACTTGGACAAAGTGTGTCCTGAGTTAACCCCAGTATTATATATTTATATATTTTTCGGAAACTTTTTTTCATAATGGAAAAGTGGCTTAGAACTAGACTTCGAAAAGAAGGGCAAATGAAGCAGGTGATGCTAACCCTAATTGTGATACAAATGTTGTAATAACGGCGAGTAAATCTGATACCATTAAAGAAGAAGAAACAAGCAGTTCAAAGAAAAAATACAGTAGGAAATATAACAGTTCATATTTGGAATTCGGGTTTACTTGGTGTGGAAATGAAAGTGAACAGAAACCTTAATGTGTTTTGTGTTATGAAGTGTTGTCGAACGAGTGCATGAAACCTGCGAAACTATGATGACATTTAGAAACTAAACATTGTGATGTGAAAAATAAGCCAATTGAACTTTTTCAGCGACGTTTAGGGACATTAAATCATGGGAAAGATATAGTTTCGGCCATGGGTTCCATTAATAGCAAGGCACTGGAAGCATCCTATCTCTTAAGTTTGGCATAGCGAAAACAGGGGAACCTCATTCTATCGGGGAAATTTTGCTACTTCCAGATATAAAAGATGTGATAAAAACGATGTTTCGCAACAAGTCACTAAAAGATGCTGATTTGATTCCTCTTTCAAATGACACTGTCGGTCGCAGAATTAATGATATGGCAAGTGACGTAGAATCTCAGTTAATCGAAAGAGTTAAGAAGAGCCCTTATTATGCGTTACAAATAGACGAGACTGCTGATGCACAGTTAATATGCGCATGACAACAACATTCATGATGATATTGTTTTGTAGAACTTTGCCATCCCAAGAAATATTTCACACTCTCAATAATTACATAATACACAAAGGGGTCCAGTGGGAAAACTGTATAGGCTTCTGTTCGGAAGGAACTCGCGCCTTTACAGGCAGGCATAGTGGAGTTGTTTCTATAGTCAAGGAAGTAGCTCCGGATATGAATTGGGTACACTGTTTCATAAATAGGGAAGCATTAGCCTCCAAAGGAATACCACCAGAATTTAAAACTGTGCTATATAATGCTGTAAAGTTAGTTAATTTTATTAAAGCTCGACCGTTAAATAACAGGTTATTTTCAGTACTCTGCGATGAAATGGGCAGTGAATATATACAACTTTTGCTTCATTGTGAAATTCGCTGGCTTTCCAGGGGCAAAGTACTAACAAGGTTATTTCAATTAAGGCACGAAGTTTTATCATTTGTAAACGTAATTCTGATTTTGCATCACTCCTTGTTGACGAAGCATGTATCAACACTATCCTATCTTTCAGACATTTTTTCGAAATTAAATGAACTAAATCTCTCCCTTCAGGGAAATTCTTTAATTGTTCTTGATGTCTACGACAAAATAAAGGCATTCGAGAAAAAAACTGGTTTTATGGATTAATTAAGTAAAAGACAGACAATTTGCACCTTTTCCAACATTGGAAAATGATATTTTTATTGATTCTGAGTTTCTGGAAAGGGTTTGTGACCACCTCAAAAATCTGAAACGGAATTTTGAAACATATTTTCCGAATAACTTTTATAAGGAATTTCTGTGGGTTTGCGACCCATTTCAAGCTTGCAGTCAGGAGAACGACCTTTCGTTATCGAAAAAAGAACAGTTAATCGAGCTTTCAAGTGGCAGTGGACTTAAAATGCAATTCCGTGATCTTGGTTTGGTTCTCGCCATCAGTGAGAAGTGAATTTCCCGAATTATCTGATGCAGCATTGAAAATCGTCATACAGTTCTCTGCAACCTATCTTTGTGAGAAAGGATTTTCATCGCTCCTTGAAATAAAAACAAAATACAGAAATCGTCTTCGTGTGTGTGTCGATCTTCAACTGAAGTTGACCAAAACTCTGCAAAGGCCGAGAAGCTCAACCATCTCATTAAAAGTAAGTAGTAACATAATTAGATCATATTATTTATTTGTTTAATAAAAATTAAAACTTTGTTCAATGATGATACACTTTTAATCGTTTACTTCCAACACTTTTAATCGTTTACTTCGAATTCAATTAATTATGTTTCCATATGTATTCAAAACATGTTGAAAGTTTATTTTTCACTTGGTTAGAGTATAATAAATTTAGTTTAATCCTTTATCCAAGTGTGAGCAAACGAAGTTTGTGCCTGAAAGTATCTTCAGGACTGGAGTAAGGTGGTACAACACCAGGGCACTCTTATCCCTTAATGCATAACATTAGACATATCCGCAAGGAGATGTGTTTTGCATTATGGGAGATACTGAGAAAGGAGTGTTGGTAGCTTGCTCCACCTTTGCAAGGAGTGCCCTGGTGTTGTACCACCTTACCCCAGTCCTGAAGATACTTTCAGGCGCAAACTTTGTTTGCTCACACTTGGATAAAGGATTAAACTAAATTTATTATATTCAAAACATGCTTTTAGATTGATTATGTTATAAAGCACACTTTTTCCGAAATATTGGTAATTCCTACTTCGGTTTTTAAAAAAAATTACGAAAAGTCAAAATGACGTATAGGGAAATAAATTAAAAACACTATGTTTATTTTTGAAGTAAAACTTTAATTCCAACATTCTAAAATGTTGTTTTTCTTGCTTTTCTTTCGGAAAATCGTCGATGACATTGTCGAAGTCTATTTCATGACTCAGTTGCTGTTTTATAGATAGTAAGGCAAGATTTCATAAACGCCAAAAAAGTGTGCCGCTGGGGTCGAACCCCCCCCCCCCCCCATAGCTACGCCTCTATAACTTAGTGGTCCGTAGAATTGTTTTCAGCATTTTACTGGTCCTTGGCCTTAGAAAGGTTGAGAAACGCTGGCTTATATGAAAGATAACACATGTTTGTCATCGTAAAAAAAAATACTTTATTGATAATCTTTGACCGATATATATTAAGGCTTCTTTGATTAACTTCTTTAAGTTTACTAATTAAAAAAAATAAATCACAGATCAGATTTATAAAGGAACACCTTGGAATGTTACTCAAGGCTGTTGTACATATGTAATTATTGCAAAGATCAATAAATAAATGAAATGAATAAATGTATAATAAAAGATAAAACATGTTAACTGTGTAGATATAATAAATATTGTAAATGTGTAATAGCATATCTTTTTCACTCTTTAAAAATAACAATTTTACTTTTAATATATTTAAATATTAGTTGTATAATTTCTAATGCAAATGTTAAAATGCAACTACACTATCGACGCAAATGTTATTGCACATCATCATGTTATTCATGTTAATATGTCTTTATTGCATGTTTCTTAATGTGAATTTGTTATTAATACTATTATTATTGTTATACTCAGTGCTATTATTTTTATTAGTAGTAGTATTTGTACCTATTCTCGAAGACCAATAAAGACGATTATTATTATTATCGATGGAAAAAATATATAGGCACCTTCTGGAAGGTGTAAGATGTAATAACAGGTATCATATCTCTTCTTAAAAATATTAATATTCACAATGTCCACGGGCAGTTTATTCCATTCTCTCATTGCACACCATGAAAAGAACCTGGATCTCACATTCTTCCTGTCCTACACCTTACATGGATGACACTGAATTCTCTCCCTACCCGCCATCAGCTACAAAATTTTCTATGTATCTTACTTGACTAACTTGTATGCTTTCATCATATCTCTTCTTCTTTTCCTCCTTCTATTTCTCTCAAACTTAGAACATATACTTCTTCTACCTGTCTCCATATTCAAAGCTTCACAAGCCACATGTGATTTGGGTAGCAGGTGCTGGACCTTTTTCGACTATTTCCCCATCTCCATGAATCCAGGTGACCAGTGCCGACGCTAGGGTCTTTGCCGCCCGCATGCAATTTAAGCACCCCTGCAACTATCCGGGCGTGTGTGGTTCTTTTACGATAATAAAAATTTTAATTATTTGAAATTTCTTAAATAAATTTTGACAGAACAGCCACACGTTGGTTCGTTAAATGTAACGAACAAGGGGGTGTTGGCTAGGCAGGATAACTGTTAAAAACCCGAATATTCGAAAAATTCTCAAATTTAAAGCAAATTTTGATAAAGCCACTTCACTTTAATCGTTGAATATAATGATACAGGAATTATAGCCTTCTCACCGACCCGAATCGCTAACAAAATTAAAATGAATTTTAATTAAAGTTAAAATTTATTTGAACTAAAGTTAAAATTATTTTTGCATTTTACAAGTTATTAAATTCTTAGTAACTTGTAAAAGGTTTTTAATAATGTTTATAAGTGGAACTATCTTTTAGGAAAATAAAAGAAACTCAAGATAGATGAGAAAATAAGAAAAGAATTCAGAAATAATTAGAACATGTAATATAAGTATTCGAAAAATAAAATCTTCACAGAATAACAGAAAATAAATTAAATTACATAAATATACTTAAAATTTTTTAAATTCAAATTTTAGGGTTTTTGATTTCATATTCACAAAATTAGAAATAATGGTCTTAACGTCTAATTCCGCACATATATCATTTTCAATAGCTATTAACCCCAAACTAACAAGCCTTTTTTGTGACATACTTGTTCTTAAGTAGGTTTTAATCAATTTCAACTTGGAAAAGAAACGTTCTCCGCTCGCTACACTAACTGGTAAGGTTAATAGTATTCTTAAAGCAATTGAAAAGTTAGGGAAAGATAAATTATTGGGCACAATAAAATTAAGAATATCGAAAGAGTTTTGAATATTTAAATTATCCTTCCGAAAAATATCCGGAAAGCACATAACTCGTCATATAGTTCTATTGCATTTACGTCTTTATTGTCGCCGTCCTTCAAGAGAATCTCTAAATCGTCACAATTTTTTCGTAAATCTTCGTTGTTAATTTGTAGTAATCTATACAAGAAATTGAAATTATCATAATATGATTTTAGTTGTTCAAAACATTCTATTAACGAACACATTGCAGCGTCTAGAAGTGTGTAAAACATATTCACTCTAATTTATCTTCCGGCGATTGTGGCGTTTCGTAATGAAGCTCATAGTCAAATTGTCGTGTCTTCTTTCGTCGTCAAACTTCCGTACCAGTTTTTAATTCTTGTTCTCCATCCACCTCTTCACTCAGTTCTTTTGCCGTTTTTAGAACTTCTTTAAAATTTGTATCTGATCGATACTCTTGTAAGAATATTTTTAAGTTTTCGATAGATTCTAAAGCAAGTGTAATGTTCATATTTTCGTCTTGGAGCATTTTACTCACAGGGTTTATTCTGTTAAATCATGCCAAGTTATAAGAAAGCAAATAAATTTGTAATCCTTTATTTTAGCACATAATGTTTGTGCTTCATGCTGAGTTTCTTTATAAAAATTTTGATTATTTATATTTTCAAAAAAGTGCATCGTAAATTTCTCCTAACTGATATCGTAGAGGGCAGATTGCATTAATTTTACTTTCCCATCGCGTTTCTGATGGCTGTTTCAATGTTAAATATTTTACGAACTTTAAAAGGATTGCCCAACGTTTGTAAGAGAATGAAAATAAATTGTATATTTCTTGAATAATTGCAAAGAAACTAATTGTATCTGCATCGTTAATGATTAAATTTAGAGTATGAGCAGCACATGGCACGTACAAAGCTCGAGGAGTTTTGTTCAAAAACAAATTTTGCAGCCCATATTTTTTCCCTTTCATATTTGCCCCATTGTCATACCCTCGCATGTCTTCAATAGGAATGTTCCATTTTTCCAGTTGTTCCATTATTGTTGCACATAAACCACTTCCTGTGGAATCTGATATATCTGCAAAACCTAAAAAGTTTTCCCTGATCTTGACAATTCCATTGTCACAGGAAACAAAGCGAATAATAATGGTCATTCGTTCTGTTTTACTTGCATCAGGTGTGCAGTCTAAAATTATGGAATAACATTTAGATTTTCGAATTGATAATAAAATTGTATCCCTGATTGCATTACTTAAAGTTTCCAATATTTCGTTTTGACTGTCTTTACTCAAATAGTGTACTCTATTGTTTCGTTGTAGGGCCCTTTCAACGTGATTTTCCATAACGGGATCAAACTTCGCAAACAATAAATTACCGTTATTCCTTTCATGTAATTTATCAGGTGATCCGCGAAAAGCTAAATTTTGGTTACCAAGGAATTTTATGAATGATATAATCACGTAATCACAAGAAAGATATTTATTTAACCAAATATTTCGGTCTGGAAATAGCAGACCATCGTCTTGGATGTGATTATATCATCGTCATCGATGATATAATCACATCATCGTCAATTACGTGATTATATCATTCAGTCTTATGTCGCAAGTATCCTTAAAACAACAAGGAATTTTATAATTTCACTCAAGCGTTCTAAAACACTCGTACAATGTTTCTATTCCATTTCATACATGCTTTGAGACTGGCAATCAATAGTAGTTTTGTTTTTTAAATTTTATCAAGTTCCTTCCATTTTAAGGAAATTTCATGTGAGTTAAACTAGTCTCATGTCTCAATAGAGGGCAGATTGCATTAATTTTACTTTCCCATCGCGTTTCTGATGGCTGTTTCAATGTTAAATATTTTACGAACTTTAAAAGGATTGCCCAACGTTTGTAAGAGAATGAAAATAAATTGTATATTTCTTGAATAATTGCAAAGAAACTAATTGTATCTGCATCGTTAATGATTAAATTTAGAGTATGAGCAGCACATGGCACGTACAAAGCTCGAGGAGTTTTGTTCAAAAACAAATTTTGCAGCCCATATTTTTTCCCTTTCATATTTGCCCCATTGTCATACCCTCGCATGTCTTCAATAGGAATGTTCCATTTTTCCAGTTGTTCCATTATTGTTGCACATAAACCACTTCCTGTGGAATCTGATATATCTGCAAAACCTAAAAAGTTTTCCCTGATCTTGACAATTCCATTGTCACAGGAAACAAAGCGAATAATAATGGTCATTCGTTCTGTTTTACTTGCATCAGGTGTGCAGTCTAAAATTATGGAATAACATTTAGATTTTCGAATTGATAATAAAATTGTATCCCTGATTGCATTACTTAAAGTTTCCAATATTTCGTTTTGACTGTCTTTACTCAAATAGTGTACTCTATTGTTTCGTTGTAGGGCCCTTTCAACGTGATTTTCCATAACGGGATCAAACTTCGCAAACAATAAATTACCGTTATTCCTTTCATGTAATTTATCAGGTGATCCGCGAAAAGCTAAATTTTGGTTACCAAGGAATTTTATGAATGATATAATCACGTAATCACAAGAAAGATATTTATTTAACCAAATATTTCGGTCTGGAAATAGCAGACCATCGTCTTGGATGTGATTATATCATCGTCATCGATGATATAATCACATCATCGTCAATTACGTGATTATATCATTCAGTCTTATGTCGCAAGTATCCTTAAAACAACAAGGAATTTTATAATTTCACTCAAGCGTTCTAAAACACTCGTACAATGTTTCTATTCCATTTCATACATGCTTTGAGACTGGCAATCAATAGTAGTTTTGTTTTTTAAATTTTATCAAGTTCCTTCCATTTTAAGGAAATTTCATGTGAGTTAAACTAGTCTCATGTCTATGCAAAGTTAGTAGGTGCGAAAAGTTTGCAACAAAAGCAAAAACCAGAATTTAAAGTTTCGGAATAATTGAGCCATGTTCTTGGCACGAGCCGCCCGTTTTCCATTGTTCTATTATAATACGTGTCGCCAAATTTACGACATATGTATCTCTTGGATATATTATATTTTTCTTTTGAACAGGCCCCATTTCAATTAAAACAACTCGTAATTTTTCATCAATATTTCTCCATTCACCTGGATCTTCTAAATTTTAAGAGACTAACAATGTGTTAGTTTTGTGGTCAACTTCAACTAAATCTTCTCGTAACTGTTTTTCACTTAAATCATGCGTCTTGTTATCTTGTTCAATAGTTGCAATGGTACTTTCATGCAAACTGGATGATTGCGAATTTGCGAAATTTGCGAATCTACTTAGGTACGGTATAACAGTCTATGCAAACATAGACTGTTATACCGAAATTAGAAACATTACATAGGAAAATTGTTTCAACAGCGATTTGGAGGCCTCATATACAACAGCCAATTAACAGAACGCTTATGGTAATACACAGAATCGTGAGCGTTAAAAATCTGAAACACTACATAATGTTACTAAGGAATTATTTCAACATCTATCATAATAACAGACACATATCACATAACACGACCCACAACAACTCTTTACATTCCTAGACCCTTCAACAACTCATGCGGTTCTTCTGTGAGAGCACATCTCATACCCACTCTACTCAACAATCTACCACAAAATTTAAAACACATAGACAATTACAGAACATTAAAACATGAATTGTGGAAGCTATACAACACTTCATAAATCATCGGCATTCAACGCCTACATTCCATCCATAAAAAGTTCCAAACAGCATAAATAATGTATGCTAACCCTACTGTCTTCATAAAATCTAACTCTAGCTTGGAAGTAGATGGGATTAGCCTGCCTCAACCAACTAATCCTTACAATCACCATTATCATAGTTGAATTCTTCGAAGAGACTAAAAATATGTTATCCATATAACTGTAAATAGCCTGAATGATAATAATAATCTCTCTCTGTGAAATGTATATTTATAAAAAACAAAAAAGAATACAATCAGAATTGTACACTTAATCCCATAGAGACGAAATAATGTTACATTATCTTAGTTGTATATAAAATAAATAATGAATGCATGTTTATGTAAAATTATTATTATTATTATTATATAACATTCTGTACTAAACTGAAAATATAATATGTGAATAGTCTAAATGTAAATAACCTGTAGGATAACGATAATACTTTGTCAAATTTAAAAAAAAATTTAAATAAAAATAAAAATAATATATATATATATATATATATATATATATATATATATATAGCATGCAATCATATTATCTACCTTGTGTAACTGTGAACTATTTGCAAAGGATTACTGTGATTGTCATTATTATGTTATATGAACTCCACATTGTGGAAATTATAAAGATATTAAGAGTGAAATGTATCACATAAGAAATTATATGCTGTTAGCTAAATATAAAATATATATGTCGTTTCTCTGAGAGGTAATAAAAAGTGAAGGTAAAGTGATACAAAATTATTGTACTGAATTGTACAGATGTTTAGTACAGAATTGTAAGGTTGTAAAATTGTCAAGATTCACTGTTCATAAGATTACAATGTAGATGCATATAATTTATGTGAAAGTACTTGTATGTTGATATGCACACATGTATATAATGTAAATAAGTAGGTATAAATAATAAACTTAATGACTAGAAAAAAAAAAATTATTATTGTTATCATACGGGCATCTCCATGGAACCAGTAGGCTCATCACAGGAGACCCAAACTATCTACACAATATCTATCATACCTCTTCTTGAACTCATTGACAGACAAAACACTCACAACTGACTCTGGCAATCCATTCCATTCACACTACTCTCCAAGCGAAAAATCTAGCCCTCACGCTCTTGTTAACCACACTCTTACTTAATTTCCAGGAATGATCTCTTGTTCTTTGATCACTATCCCGCTGCTGAAATACTTCCCCTGAATCAATCTTAAAAAAACCTTTAGTAACTTAAATGTTTGTCATACCCCACTCCTTCTCCAACTATCAACCAACTTCTGTAACCCACAAACTCTCAATCTATCGATGTAGGATACATTCGTTATACCACTCACCAACTTGACCACTCGCCTCTGATTCTTTTCTACCACTTCCTCATCTCCAAAGAATCCAGGCGACTAGACTTGTGCACAGTAATCCAGATGTGGACGCTGATCAACTCCTTATAAAAAGGAATAATAACTTCTTAATCTCTTCATGTTAGTGTGTTGTTCAAAGCCAAGTAATCCTATGAGCTATCTTGACACCATAGCAATATACCCTCTGAACTTGAACTCCCTATCCACTAACACCTCCAAGTTCCTAGCCTCATCAATCTCTTCGAGTACAGTTCCATCAGTGTTACACATCTTTTAATCCCAAAATGCATAACTTTACACACTTCCTCACATTGAAGTGACATCCACTATCTTTTGTCTGTCATCATCATCAACAACCATGGGTCCAATGCCCGTAGCTGTCTGATGCCATCTCGATATGATTCTTCCATTACATTCTATTTTATGAAAGATGACTCAGTTTGTGTATAGTGTTTTCCGCACCATTTGACAATGTCAATGCCCCATTCTCTGTTCGGTCTTCCTTTTTTGTTGTTTCCTTCAATCATCCCAAACAGCAGCATTTTTATTTTCCATTCATTCTACATACCAGGTGATTATAAAATAACGTCAAGTGTTCAGATCCCACTAGCGAGTAATGTATTAGACGAAACACACCAGTATTCGGTAGACGTATACAGTGGAAAATGGGGATTCGATTTAACGAAAAAAAAAAAGAACCAAAAGTCGCCAACTGGGGAAATTTCGGCGCTGTTTGCCGAGTAAAATGTATTAATTTGCATTATCGCGTTTCTTGTGAGCGATCATGTAATAAAAGGAAAGCCTGTGAGATTTCTTATCATTCGTAGACGAACTGCTTTTTGATGTCTCTTACCTTATGCGAGCGTGCTTTTTCAGTCAAACTCTATTATCAGCGGAACAATAATGCCAGTGCTTGTCTTCGTGATTTTCGGCATATGAAAAATTTACGAAAAGGATCGATCAGCGTTACAAACTTACGAAAACTGATTCGGCGATTTGAAACTACTGGAACTCTAGCAGTGCAGGTAGGCAGAGGATGCAAATTAATCAATCACCAACAAGTTGAACAAGTTGCAACTGCTACTGTGGAACAGGAGATGACGAATGTGCAGGGGACCAGCAGTGCACGAGCAATATCCTGGCAAACGGATATCGCGTACACAACGGTGGAAAATCCTAAATCAGATGTTGAAGTTTTACCCCTATAAAATCAGTCATGTTCAAGAATTGCGCCCTAGTGATGCGACCACACGAATCGACTTATCTTTGAGATTCTTAGCGTGCATGGAAGTGGATGATGCATGGCCGTGGCAGATTATATGGAGTGACGAAGCGCACTTTTATTTGAACGGCGATATTAACACACGCAACTGTCGCATTTGGGCTGCAACTAATCCGCCAGATGCCTATCCACTCGCCCAAAGTCACAGTGTGGTGCGGATTTACGGCATCTTTTATCATCGGTCCATACTTTTACGAGGAAAATCGCCAAAATGGACCAGTGACCTGCTCCATCAATGCTAACAGGTATGCCAATATGTTACAGAACTCTGTGGTTCCACAACTGCAGCAAAGAGGATGTCTCGATTCGACCATCTTGATGCAGGATGGAGCACCACCCCACATCGGACTTCAGGTACAGCGTGTTTTGTGACAACATTTCTCTGACAGAAGAATCATTAGTCATGCATTTCCCACGCCATGGCCACTGAGATCGCCTGATCTCAATCGTTGTGACTTTTCGCTGTGGGGATTTCTTAAAAGCATTGTGTATCAAGGACATGTACCTGATATTCCAACTTTGAAAGATCGAATAACGTTACACGTGAGACAAATCAATTCTGATATGTTGCAAGCCACTGTGGAAAATGTCATGCACCATATACAGTTCCTGGGACATCAGAATGGTGGTCATATTCAACCTCATTTGTAATTAACAATAAACATCATGAAATTGATGTGTGCTCTCATTTGCCATTTAGTCATTCATTAGTCACACCTACTAAAATTAATTTGGCAGCCAAAATTTTCCCTGTCGGGAAAATTTTGGCTGCCAATTTTTCGATTTAACGAAAAAAATAGTAACAAACTTTTGTTACTATTTTTTCGTTAAATCGAATCCCCATGTTCCACTGTGTACGTCTACCGAATATTGGCGTGCTTCATCCAATACATTACTCGCTAGAGGGCTCTGAACACTTGACGTTATTTTATAATCACCCGGTATATGGCCAAAGAGACGTAGTTTCCTTTTGATTATTTCCTGGATCAGGTTTTCTTTTGGTTGTATTCGTCTGTAGATTTCCTCATTGTTCACTTTCTGGATCCAGCTTATTCTCAGGATCTTTTTATAGCACTTCCTCTCAAATGCTAATATCCTCCTTTCAGATTCTCTCAGGAGTATCCAGGCCTCGCATCCATAGAGCTTGCTACTGAAGATACAGGTTTCTACAATGCACAGTTTAGTTTGCATCTTTATAGCTCGGCTTTTCCATATTTTGTCCATGGCTTTTAAAATAGTTGTTGCTCTGGCTATTCAAATTTTTATCTTTTTTTGGGTCCAAGTCATGCGTCATTTGGCATCCAAGATATGTGAAGTGTTCCACATTTTCCAGTTGAAATCTGTCTATGGTAACTCTGTTGAGTAACTCCTGTTAGCAAATATCATTGTTTTAGTTTTTTCAAAGTTGACATTTAGTCCATATCTTTTTCCTTCTGTGTATAGTGTTTGCAATGTCCGTTCCAGCTTTGCTGCATCTTCTTCAATCAGGACGATGTCATCTGTAAAGCAGAGGTAGTTCATTCTCATGTCATTTATTGAAATACCTCCACCTCCTTCTTTAATCTTATCTAGTGTTCTTCCCAGATGTGTGGTGAAGATGACGTGATATTGGGTCCCCTTGTCTAGTGGCAAACCAATCTCCAGTCGCACCTGCTATCCTGATTTTTGCTTATGCTTGGCACTGTTTATATCTTTCAGCAGGTAGATCAATTTTTTGTCCACACCATAGGATTCCAAGACATCCATGTTATATTTTGGTCAATATTATCAAATGCTTTTTGGAAATCCACGAAACAGTAGTATTTTTTTTTGTTCTTTCTTCGAGCTTTCTCTGCTATTAGTCTTAGTGCGAGTATTTGTTGCACTGTACTTCGATCTTTTCGAAATCCGGCTTGCTCATCAGGAATATGTGCCTCCATATGACCTTTCAGGCGTTCTGTTAGTATTTTCATCAGCACTTTGCCAAGATGACTCATTAATGCAATAGTTCTGTAATTGGTGCATTCTAATGCACCAATTACAGAACTATTGAAGAACAACCTTATGAAGAACAACCAGGACCGATTTTTTCCACTCTTCGGGAGCATACCCTAATCTCCATATTTCATTACAGCTTAAGCATTTCTTTTACAACTGATTCTCCCCCATATTTTAGCATCTCGCCTATTATGTTGTCAACTCCAGGAATCTTTATTCTTGAAATGTTTTATAGCCTTATTCACCTCCTCTTCCAAATTGTCATTTTCAAAGATCTCTGCTGGTGGAGAGATTGCTTCTGTTGCAGTATTATTTAGTTGCTTTTTGTATAGTTCGCTGCAATATCTTGTCTATTTGTGTATGATTTCGGTCTTGTCCATCAATACTTGACCATCTTCATCTTTGACAGCTACTGATCTTGTTTGCCACTTCCTATTGACGTTTCTTATAAGTTTGTAGACCTCTCTAGTTTTGTGTTCTCCATAGTACTGTTCAATGTCTTTGCAGTGGTCCTCCAACCATCAGTTATCATATCTTGCTGCTTTCTGTACTTCATTGCATTTTTGACGGTAAAACTCATCTGCTGCCTCTGAATTATCTCTTTTAAGTTTCAGTTCTCTTTTCTCTTGTACCAATTTTAGGATTTCTTGAGTTATCCATTTCTTGTTGATCTTTTCTCTTTCAGGAAATAATTCCCCTACTGCTTTTTTTAACACTGTAGTCAGTTGTTCTGCTCTTGTATTTATATTTTGTTTTTCACTTGGGGTCTTAAGCTTAGTTTCCAATGTTCTGATATGCTGTTCTTAGCCTATCTTCATTTAGTTTTGAGATGTCTCTAGCTTTTTGAAACTTTCCTTTGTATTTCTGTTTGTTTTAGTCATATTCGCAATCACTAAGCTGTGGTCCGAATCAATATCAGCTCCTTGGAATGATCTGCACTGTTGAGCTGAGGTTCTCCATTTCTAGTCTATTAATATCATGTGGATCATATTCCTGTGTTTTCCATCGAAAGAGCGCCATGTCCATTTACAACAATCTTTTTGTTGGAATTTGGTATTACAAATCATCAGGTTGTTATCTGTGGCAAATTCCAGAAGCATTTCTCCACGTTCATTTCTTTCTCCATATCCAAATTTTCCCATAACCTTTTCCCATTCTATGTTATTTTTGACAATCTTTGCATTCCAGTCTCCTTTAATGATGAGTATATCCTGCTTTGGCACCTCATCAATTTCTAGTTGTAGATCCCTGTAAAATCTCTCAATGTTTTCATCTGCACTCTCTGCAGTGGGCGCATATATTTGAATGGCCATGATATTAAATGGTTGGGCACTGACTCTTGCAACCATTTTCACTAACTGGTTTGTATCCTATCAGTGCAGGAGATGTACAGAAATGTGAATACAAGTGTTCGAACCTACCTGGGAGTGACAGAGTTTCCAGTGACAGTTGGCTTCCATCAAGGGTCTGCATTAAGTCCGTTCCTGTTTAATAGTGATGGAGGAAGTGAGAGAAGATGCACCTTGGACTATGCTGTATGCAGATGACATCGTACTGTGTGCAGAATCAAGAGAAGTGGCAGCCAAACTGGAAAGTTGGAGGAAAGTACTGGAATAGAGAGGTATGAGACTGAGCAGAAGACCGTGTATATGTGTTGCAAAGTGGATGGCAGCCAGGAGACAGATCTGGAGCTGGAAGGAAATGTCATCAGGAAGGTCAGTGACTTTAGATATTTAGGTTCAACAATGAAAGAGGATGGTGAGGCTGAGAAGGAAGTGGGATGCAGGATAGAGGAACTGGAGAGAGATGGCTGGAGTGCTATGTGATAAGAGGGTGCCGATCAATCTAAAAGGAAAAATTTACAGGACAGTAGTGAGACCAACTATGATGTATGCTTTGGAAACTGTGGCCCTGAGGAAAAATAACATCAGCAGGAGATGGAGGTAGCGGAGATGAGAATGCTTAGGTGGATGTGCGGTGTGACCAGAAAGGATCATCTGAGAAATGACTATGTAACGGGAATGGTGAAAGTTACGAACTTAGGAGCAAAGATACAGGAGGCAAGGTTGAGATGGTTTGGTCATGTAATGAGGAGGGAGGAAGAGTATGTGGGAAGAAAGGTCATGCAGATGGATGCGCAGGGGAAGAGGAGGTGTGGACGGCCAAAGAAGAGATGAAGGGAAATGGTGGAGGAGGATTTGAGGATGAAAAGCTTGGATGTGGCTACAGCCCAAGACAGGAAGTTGTGGAGGAGATTCACCACAAACAGCGACCCTACTTAAGTGGGGAAAGCTGCTGAAGAAGTTTGTATCCTATCACTGCCTGACAAGCCTTGTTATTTAGCAGGAAAGCTACGCCTGCTTCATGCTTGCTTGCTTTCATTTCCTGACCAGAGAACTCCTCCACAATTTGATTCTCCTGACAATGTCCATCTCATTTCTGAAATACCCAATATATCACATCTGTATTTCTTCATTTCTTCTTGAAGCAACTGCAATTTTCCAGTTGCCCAGAGTGTATGGACATTCCATGTACCAATTGATATTCTATCCTTTACAGGCCTGAAGTTGATTTTTTTTTTTCTTTGGGGATGCATACCTTGTTTGACCAGGCAATGTCCGAGCTGGCATGAGTCTTTTCTCTTGTTCTTTGGCATCAGATTTCAATCGTTTTCTTTTTTAATGTCAGCACATCGACACATCTGACAAACCCTTTTGTCCATACTGCCAGCTTATTTAAATCATCCTGTAAGATTTCTACATGAGCTTGATTAATTATTGCGCTACCCAAACTTTGCATCATCAGCAAACAACTGAATATCTAATTTCAGATAATTTCCTGTATCATTTATGTACAAATTAAACAATAATGGTTTCCAAGCACAGAGCCTTGCAGCACACTACTGATTACCTGACTCATCCTGGACTTTGCTCCTCCATACACTACTTTTTAGTATCTGTCCATGAACCATTCTCGTATCCACATCACCAGTTTAAAATCGATCCACATTTGTTCTAATTTTGGTATCCTGTCAAAACACAGCAAAATCCAACAGCATCAATTTCCCTTGTCCAACTCAGCTGTCGCTGTATTATAAAAAGTTAATAAATGACTAAGACAAGACCGACCTTTAACAAAACCATGTTGCCCTCATAGAGTATCATATTCTTTTTATCCACCCATTTCCTGGATTCGTCTTTAACCAACTTTTCCAATACTTTTACCACCACCACTCCCGGGATGATGATTGGTCTGTAATTTTCTGGAATATAATTGTAATATAAAATTTTAACGTAAACATACGTAAATGTAATGTAACAATAAAATTAAATGACAATGTTTTTTGAAATACGTTATACTTGACTTCAAAATCATCCCGCTTTATGCGTGAAAAATGTTTCAATGTAGCTGTACAATTAAGCATATCTGCACAGTACGTAATGAAAAAAATGCTGCTTCTTCCTAAACCAATGTTATTTTAAAATTAGTTCATTGACTAATATTCTTATATTTGAGCTCAAGAAAGAAAGCTGATAGATATATATTAATTTTAGAGTTTGTATAAAACTTTAAATAAAAGATATACATACACACATATATATATATAATTTAAAAAAAATAGCAAGCAAACCTGACAATATGTATCACTTCGAATTCTCTGTTTTTCAAATTAATCCCAGATAATGCGAAGGTGTCTAAGTCATCCATTTTAGTATTATAATTCTAAGAAAGAACTAAATTGCTAAACTTGAGTCAGCACACAGCAAAATAAACAAATGTCATTCTTTTTCGAATTTCACAATATATGGCAAATATACAACTTAATAAGTTTAAGCACCTAAACCAGTCTAAAAGAAATCAGAAACAAGTGCAACTCACTACAGCCAAATAAAATTCATTAGATAACGAAAGATGTAATCGACAAAAATCAGAAAATAAGCAGACGAAATAATGACACAGAATTAAGATTTGTTATCCCTACCACGACGTCACCTACTAATTAAAGAAATTCCATTCTATGCTACTAAAAATAGGAATAAATATATTTACTCTAATATTTTAAACTAATCAAAAATAGGTAAGCTGGGTTTCCACCTATTGTTATTAGCTTGTGCTAAAATGACTGCAATTAACTGGAATTAAAATGTTACAATATCAATCCAGTTTATAATTTATATTTATTTTATCAAATCAGAATATTTAAAGTACAAAAAATTTTATTTATGAGAAAATCTCTATATACTACAATTAAACAACAAGGTCTGAGTTTAAGACACTGTGTAAATAGATTAATTTATTTTATGTATTCAGTAGAATTAATGGGAATATTTTTAAGTATTTTCGAAATAATAATGAAAAACTTAAGAAAAGTATTTTGTAAGTTAAGACGATACTTAACCTCAGTTTTTGACGTGGGCTCTGTCGATAACCTACTGGAGGTCGTTAATTAGTTGAGACTTTCCAGGTGTTGAAGTTGACTATTGGTGACCTCAATTACTTTAAAAAGCACTGAGGTTTAGAACAATAGGTAGATGGTTGTTTGATGAAAAACTTATCTTTTTTTTTTTTTAATTGGATGAATATGACCTTGCTTACATGCTGCGGAATGGAGTTTGGTTTCTGAAATGTTTAAACTTTTGAATTATGTATAATGTAGGTTCAGTTTTGTTCAACGTGTTTCTAGAAGCTAAAAATTGCCCCATCTAGAAATATTTCCTTGGGATCTTTCATTTCTTTTCTCTTCCTAGTATGATTTTTTTTTTTATTTTTGAAAGGCCATATTAGTTTTGGAGTCTGCGCAGTTAGCCTAATGGCTTTGCGCTTCACAACATATGCCTGGAGAAGGAGTGTCCTAGGTTTGATTCCTGTCGATGACATGAGGAGCTTAAGGATCTTCCTCAGCCATAGACAAGTTAGCCGGTCTTGGGCAGCAGGATTTTTTCCACCAGTTTATCTGGGGGTTTTCATCTTGCAAGCACACAAACCAGCCCCGTGAACACACACACAGGCTACAGTCATAGGATATAGTACGGCAAGGAAGGCAACAGGAAACCACCTTGCTCATAGTCATTTCCCTAGATGGCGGCATATATAGCTGCCCCTAAACAGCCAAAAGGCTATAACCACAACAATATTATTTTTGACAATGTTTGTCATTGCCCTGCTATCCCATAAGCACCAAAAGAATTAACTTTTTTGTAAATCCTCCTTATATATATTCTCCATCAGTGCAGCACTTTATTTTAAATCACCACAAATATTCCTATGGTGATCCTTCTACCTTATTACTTCCATGAATGTGGACATATTTTCACAAGCCTTCTTCATACTTATTGCATGTATAAGAGGTATGTAAAGCTTCTCATTACTATTACGAGTATGTATTAGTTAGCTTGTTTTGGGAGTCCACTAAAAATAAAGTGCACAAATAATGGCCAGATCTTTCACCTGATGAAATTCATTTATTTCTCTAAAGAGACTGTCGCTGTGGTAACTAATTGAATTCTTCATCTGAAAATAACAAGCTAGAATTTTGTGTCTATTCCTCAAAACAGAAATTTTTGTTCCTGGAGTTAATAATGAGCATCTGCTCAGTCATTAATGATAATGCCCTTCACTTGGAAAGACTTCAGTTTGAATCCTGTCAAGGATGTAAAGATTATTTAATGAAGTATTAGTAAATCTCATTTAGCAGTAGCAGGATTTTGTTTTCCAGAAACTTCAGTTTTTCATCCTGCACAAAAGACAAATTTTCCTCTTCATTGTTTGTGCACTTGATTAAGTATACATGATGTCAAATTACTTGGTATGGTAGACCAAGAAAGATCCACTGTTTGAAGATAACGTCTAAACAGTTTAGACATATTCATGTAAAAAATTATTTAATTCTATTTAAAGAAAGAATATTAAACATTCATGTTTTTCATTCAAATATACTGAAACCATCAAGTTTTGAAAGTATAACTTGCAGCCTACTTACTGCACTACTTAGAAAGAGACTTTGTTCAGAAGAAGCCCAGATCTTCTATGGGCTTCTCATTTCACTGACCTAATTGCTAAAGCATTTTCATGTCAGAGGTTGTATCTTACATAAGGAACTCCTGGTGAATGCACATCATAAAAGAGCCTATGAGCTTTAACTGACCAACTAATAATATTTAAAGAAAGGATATTAAATATTAATTCTCTGTCATCACTTTTTGAAACTTTAGTTTCAATATATTTGGCTGAAAAAAGAATGGGTATGTAATACTATTTAGTAAAAGCGCCTTAACATTTAAGTCTTTTTGTCAATGTTTATCATCTGCATAGTCTGAGAGTTCACTTATGAGCAATACAACTTTCCAGCATGGATCTGCTGCAGTACTGAGATGGGGATTCTTGTCCTCATAAGGTTTCTACCTGGCTTCCAAGGAGAATCAAGCAGTTTCAAATCAGGTCAGTAAAACCTTAATCAAGCACTCTAAATATTGCACTATTCAATTGTCTTTTGAATAGTGCAATATTTAGGCAACCCCAATGCTAAAGGTTTTACTTGCATAAGCTTGGAAATTTCATATCCTTTCTTTAAAGAGTTTTATTTGGCCAATTAAAGCCTTTGCTCTTCTGTCAATTATCATATTACTTCTGTTCAGTTAGATGAGGTCTGGTGATGGCTTCATAAATGCTTCAACTGATGAAGATGATTTCTCTCTATACCAAATGAAGGTTCATCATTCATTTGTAGTGGAGCAGGTGCTGGAAGATCTAAAGAGTGTGGCAGTTTTAGAACAAATTTTGAATTTGAGTATGATATCAAAGGTCTGTTTTTTCATAGAAAATTCATCCCCAAAAAAAGGTTCATCATTCATCAGTACTGCAGTGACTTGAAGCAATAGTGGAACAGGAACTGGATGATCTAAAAAGTGAGGCAGTTTTTAGGGAATCCAAATTTGAGTATGATATAAAGGCTTGTTTTTTCATAAAAAATCCAGAGGCACATCAAACAGAGGTAACAACCTGTTACATGAGCTTTTGGTTCTATCGTATCACTGGTATTCAATAAGTCATAGACTAGAATCAAATTTAATTTCTAAAATGTTCAGCTAAAAGTCTATTCAAATCTTCTTGAAGGGAATCAACATCAGCAGCACTTCTTGTAATTCTTCCCAACTTTGCATCATTAGCGAACAACTGAAGATCTCAAGTCAATCTACATGAAATATCATTAACAAATACTGTAAGTTAAACAGCAGGGGTCCCAAAAATAGAATCTTCGGGAACACCACTGGTTACCGTCCTTTTTTTGAGACACTGATTCATCATTATCAGGTATCATTCTGAAAGTTAATATTCTATCCATTCCCTTACTCTGCAGCTTGTAAACTAATTTATCATGAGGTAACCTATTGAATGCTTTTGGAAAGTCCAAGAATATCACTGTGTATCACTTATATCACAAGAATATCACTTATCAAACACACTCATTACCTTCTCATAAAATGCAAGTAAATTGCAAAAACAAGACCTGCCTTTCAGAAACCCATGCTGAACATCATAAAGAATCCTATATCCATTAACTCTGCATTCTACTCCTAACCACCCTCTCTAATACCTTGACTACAACTGCAGATATACAGACTTGTCAAAAACTGGAAACCTCTGTACTAGAACAATGCTTGTAAAGAGAGGTATTATTTTGTCTTTTTTTTTTCTGCTTCTTATGAACCTTCATTTGTGCAAATAACTAGAATTCCCAAGGATTCAACTTGAGCACATCTCACTTTCAAGGTAAAAAACATCTATGCTTTTTCAATTCCAAAAAGGAAACACTGATTCCTGTTCATATCCTGCAGTTTGCTGATCCAAACTGCAAGATATGAGTTTACTACTGTTATCTCAATTATGTGAGTTCCTTACTCCAGTTATCTGAAATAGTTTGAACAGACTTTTTATTATTTTTTTTTATTCAATATTTATTCATGTTTATCCTATTCATGAAATGTTGTCAACAACTTAGTGCTCATGGTTGGGATAAGAATGCATAATCTGTAACCCTGATTACATCTAATGACTAAAGAGTAATGTGTTTCGAGCCACTTCAACCTTCCAATAAGTAAGCAGGATAATATCCCACACAAAGTGACAAAAACTGTCTAATTAAAGATATTCACAAACATTTGTACCAGTTGTTAGTTGGAAAACACATTACTCAATTGCTATAGAGAATTTCTGTTAGCTTAGCATTATACCCATGTAACTTTGGTCAGAATTTTTTTCAACAGATTGTCTGAGCTAGTTTATATCAGTGCTTGCTACAGTGAGAGTTGAATGTATCCTAACCAACTTAATCATTTTTATATTAATGTTACTGTGAGAATTTTGAAGAGATTGCAAGTGAAATAAACATTAGTCATTCTAATAATTTATCTGATTCCTTATCACACTGATAATCCAACTGAGTTTACAGATATCTCTTTTGGATATGTAGTCTGAAAGATCATGTTATTAATGTATTTTAGAAAAACACATTGTATTGAACTATCTATTTGAAGTTACACTGAATAACTTCAGATCTAACAGAAATTAGATCCATGCTGATTTGGTCCATGCATTTTTTTATATTGTAGAAATTATTTCAAAGAACTGGTTTTTGGAAAAGGAATCTGTTTTGCTTCGGTAAAAAGGTAATGAGATGGTTTGAGTCAAACCTATGAAGCCTGTGAGTAGCATATTACCCTAAATGTTTGTTAATTGGCTCATTGTTATGCTGCAGTGATATTATTATGATTATATTACTACACAGGTATTTCCATGGAGTGCAAACTCATCACAAAAGTCTCAATCATATCACCTCTCCTTCTTCTATCCGCCAAACTCCACATTCCCTCAGCCGATTCTCATAACTATCCTTGTACAGTCCTGAGACCATCTTTGTCATCCGTCTTTGTATCTTTTCCACAGTTAATTTATCCCCTTCAAATCCTGGGGACCGAATCTGAGAACAATAATCCAAGTTTGGTCTGATCAGAGACTTATACAATGGAATGATAACCCTCTTATCTCTGCAGGTCAGTGTCCTTCTCATAATTGCAGCAATCCTCTGTGTTACCT
Source organism: Typopeltis vanoorti (assembly GCF_054136105.1). Taxonomy (NCBI): domain Eukaryota; kingdom Metazoa; phylum Arthropoda; class Arachnida; order Uropygi; family Thelyphonidae; genus Typopeltis; species Typopeltis vanoorti. The sequence goes on along the minus strand of NC_143565.1, from coordinate 17,612,363 downwards.
TCACCACCTTTGCAATATGTCCCCTAAACTTCAGGTTTCTATCAATCATCAACCCCAGATCTCTTGTCTCCCCAACTTCCTCCAGTATAACTCCTCCCATAGAGTATGCAGCATCCCATCGATGTTTCCCAAACCTCAAGACCTTACATTTTGCTGCATTAAACTGACACCCCCATTCATTTGACCATCTATCTAGCTTATTCAAATCCTCTTGCAGGGCTACCACATCTGCACTACTAATAATCCTTCCCAGCTTCACATCATCTGCAAACAACTGAATATCCCCTTGCAATCCACTGGCAATGTCATTGATATAAAGGTTAAACAATATAGGTCCTAGTACTGAGCCCTGTGGGACCCCACTTGTAACCTTCTGTCTCCTTGAAATTGCTCAACCATACACAACTCTCTGATACCTATCAGACAGTCAATCCTGAATCCAGTTGACCAATCTGACATCCAGACCCATGTGTTGCAACTTAAATATCAGCTTATCATGTGGCGCCCTGTCAAATGCCTTTGCTAAGTCTAAGAAAATTGCAGTATATGCCTTTCCCTCATCTAATGTTCTTGTAACTTTATTATAAAAGGTTAGCATATTGCTAAAACAAGAGCGCCCTTTCACAAATCCATGTTGACTCTCACAGATAATATTACCCTCATCTGCCCAGTGCTGTATACGGTCCCTCACTACTTTCTCCAAGATCTTAACAACTACTGATGACACACAGACTGGTCTATAATTAGACACTTCCAGTCTGTTACCACCCTTATGCAATGGCACTATCTTACCTTCCTTCCATTCCCTGGGCACCTTTGCCGAAACCATACTTTCATTGAAAAGCCAGGTTAAAGGCACTGTCAGTTCCCTAGCACATTCTCTCAAAACTAATGGTGAAATACATTGACATCCAGAGCTCTCAGTATCTGAAACACACTCTCCTCCTGTACCTCTAAACCTTGAACCTGCCCTATCCCTCTAGCATTAAAACTGACTCCTCCAGGATGAAATACTCCAATAAAGTGGTCAATGAACAATTCCACTATGTCCTCTGCATCAGTCACTCTATTCCCATTTTTATCCCACAATACATTCTTCCACAGTCAGGCCACATAGCTAAAAAATTCCCTAGAATTTTCTTTGGATCTTAGGACCAATCTCCTCTCATATTCCAGTTTCGCTTTCCTTACCACACTAGTCACTCTTCTGGCCTGTGTCTTATATTCTTCACGCATCCTCTCTTCACCTGTCTCCTTATATCTCTTCCATAGCCTCTTTTTCACATGCAATTCCTGTTTAATATTGTTTGTCATCCACTTTACTCCAAATTGTGTCCTCTTCTTCACTCGTGGTATACAACTTACCATTGCTGCTAACAAATATTCTTTCACAATTTCCCACGCACTAACGATATCCCGGCCTTCCAATTCCTCCCTCCATGAAACTTCCCGAAGTTGACGTCTAAGACTATTATAATCACCTGCATTATAATTCCATATAAGTTCTCATCTCTTTGATACTCCTGCATGTCTATTCATTTTCCAAGTCAAAACCATATGGTCACTCTCTCCAACTGGTGGGAGAGATGTCATCTCAGTTATTATCAACTCTTCTGATGCTATAACCAAATCTAAAACTCTTGAACCTCTTGTTCCCTCTGTTACATGTTGCCTAAGACATTTGTCCCTCAAGAATTCTAGAAATTCCATTCCCCTATTGCTACATGCATCTTCCTCTCTCCAATTTATACTACTGTAGTTAAAATCTCCCATAACAATCATTCTTCTTGCATTTGCCAAACTAAGCTGTCTAAACATCTCCTGGTCCCCATCCTCCATGCTCATGGGTCTATAGCAACACCCCACTAAATATCCTGTCTTGCCTACCTCTACATCACACCATACGCTCTCAAAATCATTTGTCTCACTTCCTTCCAAAGCCTCCACTCTTAGAGGACATAGGTCATCACTTGTCATAAGCAGTACCCCACCACCACGCTTTCCCCTCCTATCCTGACGAAAAATGCTATACCCAGCGACTTCTATTCCTATTATTATATCCCCTTCTGTCAACCAAGTCTCAGTGATCCCAATAATTTTTGGCCAGGCTGATGCTATCTGCGCCACCAATTCCTCTCCCTTATTCCGGATACTCCTGGCATTAGTATAAAGCATATAAATGCCATTGTTTCTATACCCAGCATTATCCCTTCTAGACTCCACTGGGCTCAGTGTTACCTGACATCGTCTCCCTTCTCCCAAGTATCCATTCCCACAAGAGGTCACCCCTGCTATCATCCTCCCTGGGACACACTAACTCTTTCAGAACAGCAATCTCTCCAGATGCCTACGTCCTTCCTCATTCAAATGTAAACGGTCTCTCGCATACAATTCCTCTCTTTCCTCAAACGCACTCCAAGCATCCACATTATACCAGTCCTCTCTCTTGTCACACATTCTTGCTATTATACCATTCAATATCACCGCTCTTCTGCTCAGCTCATCATTATCATACCTAGGCAACACACACACTATTTTTCCTCTCTCTGTCTTCTTCCGTACAGTCTCAAGCAAAAACCTCATATCTCTCGTTGCCCGACTTACATTACCACTCAAGTCATTCGTTCCTACCATCACAATCATCTCATCCACCCTTTCACCTCTCTTAATTGCCATAGCCACCCTTTCTATTGTTCCTCCTGGCAAACACTCCTCACGCATCCTATCTTGAACACCACGGATCATTGAGTCGCCATACATTATACCTCTTACCATTCCCTCTTTCCTATTGTTTCCATTCTCTCCTCTTCTTTCATTCCCATAGGTCTCTCTCATTCCCTCTCCTCTACTGTTATTCTCTCTTCTAGCATTCCCATACCTCTCTCTCCTACTGTTTCCATTCTCTCCTCTTCTAGCACTCCCATACATCTCTCTCATTCCCTCTCTCCTACTGTTTCCATTTTCTCCACTTCTAGCACTTCCATATCCCTCTCTCATTCCATCTCTCCTACTGTTTCCATCCTCTTGTCTGCTAGCATTCCCATACCTCTCTCTCATTCCCTCTCTTCTACTGTTTCCATTCTCTCCTCTTCTAGCACCCCCATACCTCTCACTCATACTCCCTAAATTCTCTCTCTCTCCTACTCTGATTCTACTTGCATTTATCTCTTCCATTCTCCTAATCTTATCTTTCATACTTCTGCTCTCATTCACAAGACATTCCACCTCCTCTTTCAACTCATCTATCTCCCTCTGCAGGTCAGTCACTCTTAATCTAAATTCACTCTCCCAAACAAAACCATCTCCTAAACTTTCACAGTCACTCACACCTTCCACACTATCAACTATTATTTTCTCATTCATATATATCTTTTTTTTCATTCTCTCCTATCACACTACTTGTCTTCCTACATTCATTCCCTGTTCCTGGAGCAACAAAGTCGGATATCGATATTTCTAATGCACTTATTTCCTCCAACTGCCTGCATTTTGCACATATACGCTCTCCGCTCTCTTTCACAAGCCACATATTTAATTCCCGAGACGCATACATGCCACAAGTACTGCATGCCACAAAGTCCCTTATGATATTGCTAATAATTGCTAAAGATGTTCCCACATAGTACCATGTCTCTATCCACTGATTCCTAAAGTTGGCCTTAACCCTCTCATGCATAAGGGGCTCATATGAAGACACATAAAAATGATGTCCTCATCTGATGACATCATTTTTAACATATATAGAGCACAAATTTAGCAAGATTAATGAATTTGTGGTAATACTCTAAGATTAAATGGTAATGTATCATCATTATAATTTTTTATAAATGAATATAAAAATTCATGCATGGGAGGGTTAATCACCCTCTCATGCATGAATTTTAGTAATACATTATAGAAGAATGTAATACTTTAAAGTATTACATTCTTCTATAATTCTTTCTTTTTCTTTTCTATTTTTTTTAATACTTTTATATATGTTTGAGTCCGCGCGGTTAGCCGAGTGGCTTTCCTTCCCCATATGCCTGGGGAAAGAGTGTCCTAGGTTCGATTCCCATCGTCGACGGGAATCGAACCTAGCCGGTCTTGGGCATGGACACCAGGGTGTTTTCCACCAGTTTATCTGGTGTTTTTCATCCCACAAACAGGCAAGCTGGACCCGTGAACACACAGGCTACAGTCATAAAAATACGGCAGGGAAGGCAACAGGAAACCACCTTGCGTCACTATCCCCCTAGTAATCAGCTGCAACCTTCTCAAAGAGAGGAAGCCACAGGATCAGATCAGATATATGTTTGATGGTGATAATGTAGAAACTTGCCATACACAGCTTTAATTATTCACTCCCATATATAATCTGCCTTAGTTATATATGAGAAAAAGTTTTTTTTTTCTCCTTCTCCACTACTTTGAAGAACTCTGAGGTGTACTTGGTATTTGGTTTGTTTTTTGAAACTGGCAGTCTATGGGCTTGCCTCTGTGCTATAGAATGGATGCAAGCTGAGTATAATATAGTGTAGAGATGATAAAATGGTAAAGAACAGGTGTTAGCTCAAGACACCTGTCTTGAACTAACATATCTCTTGAGCATAACTGGTGGGATTCTATCAGGACCAGTTGCCTTTTTTGGTATCCAGATTTTTTTCAAGATTCTTCTGATGTCATTCTAACAGAAAGCAACAATACATAGCCTCATATGATTGCCAAAAGATAGTAACCCTTTCTGTACACATCTGGATGTTTACAGAATTCCATGTTCTTTTGGTTTACTTTTCATAGATTAGACAAGTAGAAGTTTCAAAATAAGAAAGATGGAATATCTTAGCAATATGGCATACAGATGAGAAGAAAATTTGGTACTTGTTAATTTCTCTTCCACTGATTGGTACCACCATGATCTTTCTTGAAGAAACTTCCTTTCACATCGAAATCAAAAAATCCACTGCCATCGTTCACTTATGTGGTTCTTTCAGAAGGCCCTTTAAGTGATGTCTTTCTTACTTACTGTCCTCTTTCATCAGGGACGGATTGAGTCTTCCATGTTTACACAACAACCTCCAGGAGTCTAGGTTTCTTGTGTGGCTGGTGAGCTGTCTATAGGTTTGTAATCCAGAGTTGACCTTTATTGATGTTATCCGTTTAGTTCTTGGTCTTCCTTTTTTTTCTTCTAATCTTGCATACAGAGTGAGGTTGGGTAGCCTTTTTGGTGGCATTCTCTTGACATGTTCATACCACTGAAGTTGTCTTCTTTTGATCTTTTCTATTAATGTGTCTGGGAATCATTAATTAGGTCTCTCTCAACATTCAACTTTTCAAACAATCAGAAAAGACAGGTGAAGCAATGCACACATAACTAGTTACCGGTTCTTTGATAGTTAATACTCAAATGGTTTGTCAGTGATTTTAAATTTAACTTGCAATCTTTACTTAAACTATTACCTTGAAGAAGCCACTGGTCCTTAGTATGCAAAATTGTTGGAACATGTTGTATGTTATTAGAGGTTAATGACTAATAAACAGTCCTTGTATCAATGATGCTGGTATTTTAATTTAAAGCCTTAATATCTGGAAAAGCATCATACAATCTCTCATCAAGCACTATGTGGAACCAATGCAATAACAAAGAATACATTGTTTTCAACTTTGCATGTTTTTTAAAAAATTTGATCTTAACTATTCATTGCTCAGATAATGATGCAAACAAAATAAAATAAATAAATAAAAACTCTCAGGCCATCTATGATACTTATGTACTATATGTTCACCGCCTTTTCATTTGAGGGGGAAAGGGGGGATCATAAAAAAATAATACATTAGACTTCAATTAAGACAAATCGATTTTTTAATTTATTAAAAGTTATATACTTTTCAATAAATTAGCATAATCATATGTCAAAAATAACTTATAATATTGGCTTACACTTTTATGACTAAAGACAAAATATATGAAATTCATTAAAACAGAGTACTCAGGGAATTCTCAAGAAAGCAATTACAATCACAAAAAATATCACTACGGATTTGCTTGAAAATGCATTTGACTGACTACCCATTGACTAGAACTAATCATAATTAGAGAAAAAAAGCATTTGCTCTAGCTTATCAAACTAACTATACAATTTACATGTTTAAATAACTATTTCAATTGCAACTTAAGGAAGGCTTTCAAATTCTCATCTTGAATTTCTTCAATAGCTTCTCTGGCAGTAGTCCCTCCATCTTGATAATAAGTTACTAGTTCTTCAGCATGTTTTATCCAAACACAGTTTGCACAACCACTCATGCAACAGTCTTGTGGTGGCTCAGGAGGAGGACCTTTACCAGGAATAATCTTTCTGCTAACTAAAGGAACTTGCTGAAGCTGCACATTATTTGTTTCTCCTGATAATACTTCCAGCAGAGAATTTTCTTCCATGATATGTGACTGTGAATCATTTCTGTTATCATTATTAAGTGTTGATGATGGTAATATTAAGCTTAAAACTGATGGCTGTAAACAAAAGTTTCCAATATCATTAAAATACTTCTTTTTGCGAAAACTTGCTATCCATGTCCTCAGAATATGGGACATCCACCTGGATATTAATAAAAAAAAGTAATTAAAAAAAGAAAGAAAATTATGTCAAATTCTAGGGTAAAAAAAAAAAAAACTTCCTTAAATATATATTATTGTAGTAGTCTTATTGAATTAAGAGCCATGGCCATTTTGATTCCCTATTAAATGAAATATTGCACTGCAAAGTGAATATCATTCATTTTTGATGTTTTCTACCTCCCCTCAAAGTTCATACATGGAATTTTGAACCACCCTAAATATATATGTGTGTTATGGTTAAAGTGATAAATCGGGTTATTATTAATAATTACCGGTTAAAGTGAATAATTAGAATTAATCACTTTAACCAGTTAAAGTGAATAATTTCTAGAGGAGTCTGGTAAATGTAATAAAAACATGTTTATAGGTTTTGTATATAGGTTTTCATTCTCAATACAAATTATAACAGCTTAGGTTAGGTTATAATGAAAAATGTAAGGAAAATAATTCTTTTGCACTCAATGAAATCAAAAATCAGAAATCATTATAACCTAACCTAACCATTTTCGGTTGGAAATCAGTATAAACTAACCTAACCTTTATCGGTTGCAAATCATTATAAACTAACTAAACCTTTATTGGTTAGGTTAGTTTAGGTTAGGTTAGTTTATAATGAAAAAAGTAAGGAAAGTACTTCTTTTGTACTCAATGAAATCAGAAATCATTATAAACTAACCTAAACTAAACTAACCTAACCTAAACCAACCTGGATGTCGCATGTCGAACCAGAGTGTAATCGCAGTTTGTCGTGGGCAGATAAGGGGGATGAAAGATAAATGTTGTTGTGAGTTTTAAAAGAGGTATACCGTGAGTAGACATATTGATACAAAATTAATAACGGAAGAACTCACGTACAAAGATTATTTAATAGTATAATTTTCACCTGTGTGTCACAGGCATCTTCAGTACATTAAGCTCAAATTAAACAATAACTGACAATTCCAAAAAGCGCCAGCTACTTAGGTGGTGCTTTTTGGAATTGTCAGTTATTATTTAATTTGAGCTTAATGTACTGAAGATGCCTGTGACACACAGGTGAAAATTATACTATTAAATAATCTTTGTACGTGAGTTTTTCCATTATTAATTTTGTATCGAAATGTTGTTGTGGGCCGAGCTTAATGACTGCAGGCAGATAAATGGGGTTAACAAATAAAAGTTGTTGTAGGCAGATGAATGGGGATGATAGATAAATCAGAGAGGAACTGATCAGTGTTTTTCTCCATTGATGAGGAAAGAGGTACAGCAATGACATTTATCTATTATCCCCATTCATCTGCCCACAACAACGTTTATTTGTTATCCCCATTTAACTGCCTGCAATCATTAAGCTCGGCCCACAACAACATTAATCTTTCATCCCCATTAATCTACCCACGACAAACTACGACCACACTCTGGTTCGACATGCGACATCCAGGTTAGTTTATGATTCCCAACCGATAAAGGTTAGGTTAGTTTATAATGATTTCTGATTTCATTGAGAGCAAAAGAAGTACTTTCCTTACTTTTTTCATTATAAACTAACCTAACCTAACCTAAGCTGTTATAATTTCTATTGACAATGAAAACCTATAAACATGTTTTTATTACATGTACCAGACTCCTCTAGGAATTATTCACTTTAACCGGTTAAAGGGATTTGCTAGGGAGGCAGGTGATAGAGTCAGCTGTAAATAGTACTAAGGTCGCTGTGAAATTGGGATTAATTGTTTGCAGAATGTTAACAGTATACAGAGTGGGCTAATTTGCACACAGGGAGATTATGGGAGGAAGGGAGTATTGCAGTTTATGTATACTAATGCTCGAAGTATTAGGAATAAGTGTGAAGAATTTTTGTCATTACTTAGTACAACATGGCCAAAAATTATAGGAATTAGCGAAACTTGGTTAACCAAGAATGATATAGTTATTAGGATTGAATGTAAGGGGTACAGTATTTTCAGGCAGGACAGAGATGACAGAATGCTGGGGGGGGGGGGGGGGTATTAATGATAGACGAAACATTAAAGCCAAAAAAGATAGAAGTACCTCACTGTGACAGGTATGTAGAGGCAGTTCATTAGAGGCTGTTTGGTGTGAGATAAAGATTAACAAGGCTAAATATGTAATTGGTTGTTGCTATAATTGGGGTTCGAGGTTATATGGTCAGTGGTCGGTGTAATTTAGTATTAGTAGTATACACCAAAAGTCACCAATTTGTAAAATTGGTGATTTTTGGTGTTTTTTGTGTGTGTTTTTTTCCTTAGAAAATTGGTTTTATAGTATATTAGAATGATTTTCGTGTTTTTAGAGTATTTTGTGTGTCTTTATAACATATTTTATTGGGGCTGTTGCTGCTAGAGGGATTTGTAGTGTGTAGTGTTCATGAAAGCTCCGGATAAGATAAGTATTATTTTCAGTTATCGTTGATAAATTTATTTAATATTGCGTAGTTTTGTTTGCCTTGCGTCTCTTAGTGCATCTTTTTGTGTGTTTTTGGTGTGTTATAATTTATAATTTGATAAAATATGTTGCAAGTAAGTATGGCTCCAGTATGAAGGAAAATGGCGGCCAGTAATGATGGTTCGCCATCTTTATCAAAGAATGGTAGTATAAAAGAGATGATTCAGTGTACTAGCTGCGAAATGTACGCTTTGCGGAGTGTGGTCGGAGTGTGGTTAGATGATAATAAAGGAGTGAATGTAGTTAGAAAATGTAGGTAGAATGAGAAATTGAAGAGTATTTCGGATCGTGAGTGTGATATTTTTGTCAAACTTCAGAATGAAGAAAATAGGGTTATGACAAGAAACGGCGAGGTTGTACCAGAGAATTGTGAGAGTGTGAATGTAGAAAGTGTGAATGATAGTATTAATGGTTTTACTGAGAATAAAAAAGATGAGATAGACGCAATGAGTGAGATAGCGTTGTTGAATGGTGCGATACAAAGGGCAAAACAGCAGCTAGAGCATATGAGCAAAAGTCGACTGAATGAACCAGCCAATAATTAAAAAGTATGACAGGAAAAATAGGCGTATGAGTGGAACATGAACAAAATGAAGGATAGAGTGCTGTATGGAGACTCGTTAGTACGAGGTGTGATAGTAGAGGATTTGACAAAATCGTACCAACCTGGTGTGACCATAAAGGATGTAACTGAGTCTAGTAGAGAGCAAAAGGAAAGGGTGAAAGAAATGATTGTTGTGGCAGGTATGAATGATTTGAAAGAAGACAAATAGAAATGATAGAAGACCTGAATGAATTGTTTGAGGTAGCAAAAGAAAAGAGTGAGAGAGTTAGAATGATTAGTCTTTTGCCACGGTATGACAGTGAAATGTTTAAAAGGAGGGACATAATTGCGAATGACTTTATGCGTAGGTTATGTATGATGAATGGTGTGGAATTTGTGGATGTGTGGAGTGAGTTCGATGGGCGAAAGGATCTATATAAGATGGATGGCTTGCATTTGAATGGTTACGGTTTAAGAAGACTTGAGAAAGTGTTGCTGAATGTGGTAGATGTGCAAATTCAGGGAAACTAGATTTATTAAGGGGGGGGGAGTAGATATACAGTCCTTAGGGAGGCAGTTGAATGTAAGAATGAATATAATATGCCCGAGCAAATAAGGACAACAAATCAGAGTGGGATAGTTAATATAAGGCATCAAGGTAGGGTTGGGGCTAATGGGGATCTTAAATTCATATACACTAATGCTAGGAGTATTAGGAACAAGAAAGAAGAGTTTTTGGTCATGGTTGGCACTTCCAGACCACAGGTTATTGGTATTAGTGAAACATGGCTGACTGTAGATGATATAGCTAGTGGGATTGAATGTGATGGGTATAGTGTGTTCAGGAATGACAGGGAGAATAAAATGGGGGGAGGAGTATTGTTGATGATAGCTGATGAGCTGCAGCCAAGGAGAATAGAAGTTGAATTGCAGGATAGAGAAAAGAGCACATTTGAGGCCATTTGGTGTGAGATTGTGACTAGCAGAACTAATTATACAATTGGGTGCTGCTATAGACCAGGTGATGGAAAAGATGGTGGTGACAGTATGCACAAGCAAATAGAAGAAATGAGTGGAAGGAAGGTGATTACTATGATCACATTGATTGGAGTGAGGAGAGGACACACGGGAGGAAGGAATTGGATTTTATGCGGTTATTAAGGGATAACTATCTGCGACAGCATGTAATGGAAAATACTAGGGGTCAGAGAGTGCTTGACCTAGTAATTACATCTGAGGATTTGGCTGTAACAAATATGACCACATTGCCACCAATCGGTGAGAGTGATCATAGGGTCTTGACTTGGGAGGTGGCTAAAGGTGTAGAATTTTCAATTAAGACAGGGTACATGTGGAATTATCGGGCTGGAAAGTATGACAAGCTTAGGAGTTTGATTGGTTCAGTGCCATGGCATGTACAACTGCAAGGACTAGAAGTCGATAGCGCATGGGAAGTAGTTAAGAAGTGTTTGCATGAAGCAATGGCTGACTGTATACCTAGAGTCCGAATAATAAATCAACTAGGGGTTAAATGGATGAATAACACCATTAAGCTTGAGCTGCGAAAAAAGAAACAACTATAGAGGAAATTTAAGGAGAAAGGTGACCGGCAGGCACACGAACGGTATAAAGCGCAGGCCAGAAAGGTAACGAGTGTGGTAAGAAAAGCAAAAAAGGATTACGAAAGAACATTGGCCATGCAGGCTAAAGAGAATCCTAAACAGTTTTTTAGATATGTAATAAGTAAAAGGAAAAATGTACATGGCAGAATGATTTTAAAGAATGCCGATGGTAGGGAGATAACTGAATCAGTTGATATAGTTGAGTTACTGAGTGAGCACTTTGCAAGAATATATCATCCAGGTGGTGACATTACAGAAACAAATGTACCAGTAAATTATACAGGAATTGTGGTGAATGATGTGGAGGTGAGTAGTCTATTGCATAACCTCAATGTCAATACATCTGTGGGATTGGGTGGTATACCAGCTCGTGTTGTACGAGAACACTGACAAACAGGGATAAAGAAGTGATTGTCCCACTTTATAAAGCATTAATAAGACCTCATTTTGACTACTGTGCACAGATCTGGTCACCAGGATTTCTTGGTGATGCGGAAGTGGTGGAGAGGATTCAGAGGCGAGTTACAAAGATTGTTGCAGGTCTGTGGGATGTTCCCTATGAAGATAGATTGATGATCTGTGGGCTCCAAAAACTAGCTGATAGACATAGGAGAGGAGATATGATAGAGGTATTTAAATTGTTAAAGGGATTTTACAGGATTGATACTGTTGATATTTTTAAGACCAGTGCAGGATGTGAGAGAACGAGGGGCCATCCCTGGAGATTGTGTAAGAGTGTGGTTAACAAGGGTGTTAGGACTAGATTTTTTACTTGGAGGGTTGTGAATGTGTGGAATGCTTTGCCAGAGGTGGTTGTGAATGCTTCAACTGTGAATGAATTTAAGGAGAGGTATGACAGGTATTGTGTAAATAATGGTTAGCGTGTCAATGTCACGTCTCCCGCGATGAGTCTTTTGACTCCATGTAGACACCGTTAAAATAATAATAATAATAAAGTGATTAATTCTCGTAAATTATTCACTTTAACCGGTTATTATTAATAATAACCGGATTTATCACTTTAACCATAACATATATATATGTGTGTGTGTGTGTGGAGCATAGCATGAAACATTACTGCTTAATATTTATAGGTCTAATGACTGCCCTGTATATTTCTATTTTACTCTGCTTGAGAGAATTTTGGAAGATAAGTGGTGAAGTAAATGATAATAACTATTGGATGCATGCATTCTAACTTGTATATCCAGTACTAATTTTATTATCTCAAGTAATTAATGTTCCATAATATTTGGATGAAGTAGCATTTTTAAATTTCTGGTTATCAGTAATAAACTGATCATTTCCCTTGGTTATTGTTTCTCCATGCTTTTAAATATTCAGTTTTAACCTAGTTGATTTGTAATGTAGCAGATGCTTACCGTAACATTTAATCTAATATTGCTTTTGAACTAGCGTTATCTTTAACATTTTCCCCAATATATTTTTCTAAAGCTAAATTAAATAGGCATGAAAGAGCATTTGCTTGTTTCAAACCTGTCCTTCCTGTCCTAATAATGAAAGCAGTGGTGCACTCAGGATTTAATGTTGGGGGGAGCCAAGCACTCAAGATATAATCTTGGGGGGGGGGGGAGTTGAGTAGATGATTTACGAATACACACTACGCATTGCATACGACCTATGACTGAGCATCTGCAATGATCGCCAATACATGATAAGTAGTATAGAAATAGAAGACACAACATAAATAAAAAATGAATTTTAATTAGGAAAAGTTTTTTGGAAAATTTTCAGTGTTTATTTCCTTTTTCTTTTTTTTTGGGGGGGGGGGGGACCAGGGCCCCTTGGCCCCCTCCTTGGGTGCACCACTGAATGAAAGGTTCAAATCTAATTCCATTAGCTAATACTATGTTTCAGCTGCCAGTAGTCTAATAGCCTTTTTTTTTTTTCCTTTAATATTTATAGTCTTATTTGATCAGCTTGTCATATTTATAAATATAAATATGACAAGCTGATCATGTTAAAGCTACTACGGCTTTGTGAAGGGTCAGTCATACACTAGTGGCCAAAATTGTGGAAATCTTTTGGAAAAAGTGCATTTCTGAGGTTTGATGGCTCATAACACCACTTTTTTTGGAGTAATACCATAAAATTATATATCAATGGAAAGATAATTTAATCAAGAATGCAATGCAATAATTTTTATGAAGGATTTTTTATTAGAACAGCAGTTATAAAGAAGAAACCTGAAACACACAGAAAAAATGAATTATACAAAAATTCTCACAATGTGAGTTAATACTTAGCTGGGTAACCTTGGACATTAATTATGGCCTTACAACGCCTTCCCATGGAGTGAACCAAGTTTTTTTAGTTCTGCAGCTGTTATAATGTGAAACCAAGATTGAATTATTGCATCTATTAAGTAGGTTTTATTGGCAGGTTGCTTCTGACTAACAAGTTTCTTTAGTCATCTCCACAGATTTTCGATTGGGTTAAGGTCTGGGCTATTCCCAGGCCATTCCAGCAGTGGAATATGATTATTTTGAAACCACTTTTTTGCACACAGCATCAACATGACACAAAGCTGAATCCTGTTGAAATATGAATCTTGTTGAAATATAAATGCTTCATTATCTTGGAAAAGATCACGTGCGGAAGGCTTCAGTTTTGGCTCAAGTAATTCTTTTATGTATTTTTGGGCATTTATATTCCCATTAATCACGCAAATTCTACCCACACCTTTTGATGTCATACAACCCCAGATCATAACACTAAGTGGGTGTTTCACGGGCAATCAGGATGCAAATCTTCTCTGATTCTTCTCCTTACATATTTTATGCCATCACTACCAAACAGGGAGATTTTGGTCTCATCACTCCAAATAACACTGTTCCATTGTTCTGCTGTCATGTAACATGGGTTTTAACCCAGTTTAATCTTTTCAACCTTCGTTTGAGAGATAAAAATGGCTTTTTTCGTGGAATTCTAGCATTTAGACCAAATTCCTGCGGTCTGCTCCGAACAGTCTTTGCATTCAACTTCACATTGTATTGCACCATTTCACCTTGTATACACCCAGATGATTTTCTTCTGTCACGTAGGCACAGTCTCTCAATTCTTCTATCATCACTTGCTGTTGTGCACCTTTTCCAGTCCACCAATTTTGCTTCTAATTTCTTCATAACTGTAGCCTTGTTCACTTAATAGTACTATTTTACATCGCTTTCTGGGTGACCAGTCAATTCTTTGTGTCATTTCTTTAATTGTATTACGTTTTACAAGCTCACTAAATGAAAGAACACAAAAAAACCAACCAACTTGATAGCAATCACATAACACACTGACAAATGTTTTCCTCTCAGCTTCAATACATGACATCAATAGCTAAATCCTACTGTGACCTTATTGTCTCATTGCCAAAACAAGATGATGCCTGATTAGCTCTCTAAACACTCATGCTCATTGGCTACATTCAAATGAAGGAAAGCTACTTCATATCAACCTAAGCAGGATGTGCTTCTTTTTTCTGGTTATTTGGCTATAACAGATATTACATATGGCTATAATACAGATAACCGAACAAACTTTGTTGTGTTACATTCTTGATTAAATTATCTTTCCATTGATATATAATTTTATGGTATTACACCAAAAAAAAGTGGTGTTATGAGCCATCAAACTTCAAAAATACACTTTTTCCAAAAGGTTTCCACAATTTTGGTCACTAGTGTACATTAGTAATTTATTAACTTTTTATAATAGAGTAACATCTGAGTTGGATAAAGGAAATGGCTACATGATGATTTTGCAAAGGCATCTGATGGAATACCACATAGAACTCTATTATGCAAATTAGAACAAATGGGGATGGATATGACATTGAATAAGTAGATAAAAGGGTGGCTGCTGGACAGATATCAAAAAGTGGTATATGGAGGCAGTACAGTAACAAGGGTTCGAAGTGCCTGTGGCAAGTGTCTAACTTGCACCCCCCCCCAACCCAAAAATGACAAAAATTTTGAAAAATTTAAATGTAACAAGTTAATTTTACTAAATGCAATATGTTAAATACTTACTATTGATGATGATATTCAGCCTGTTTTCTACCCACTGCAGGGGGGGAAGGTCTCTCCCATTGCGGGAGGGTTGGGTCTACTACCCCCATGGTGACCCAGTCCATGGGGAGTGTTTATTCACTTGTATAAATGTATGTATGAAGATGAAAGACAATCACAAACATCCATGCCTAGGCGGGATTCGAACCCGCAGCCTCTTGACTGAAGAGCGGATACACTAACCACTCGGCCAGCCAGGCCGGCAAATACTTACTATTAACCCCATCAAAATGAGTTGCAGTGTGTTGCAGAATTTGTGCGTCTAAAGCGGCGTATTGCCGAAATTTAAAAATATAACATAAAATTAGCAGACTTTTAATTAATTAATTTATTTTTATTTTTTTTAATTTTTTACGTTGCACACCCGAAACCTAGTTGCACCTGTGGCAGGTGCCTCTTTCGCCACCCTCGTTACGGCACTGTATGGAGGGACAGAATCGAGGCAAAAACAGGTGTGCTGCAAAGTTCAATGCTGGGACCATTGCTGTTTAATTTGTACATTAATGATACAGGAAATAACCTGAAAGGATATATTTAGTTGTTTGCTGATGATGCAAAATTAGGTAAAGTAATAATTAATCAAAGCAATATGAAGGCATGCAGGATGATTTAAATAGGCTGTCAGTATGGGCAAAAGATAATGGGTCAGTCGAGAAACGTAAAGTTATGCACTTTGGGATAAATAGATTACAAGCCATGCATCACATTCATGGCATTGTACTCTGGGAAATAGATGAAGCCAGAGATTTAGAGGTAGTGGTAGACAGAGAGTTAAAGTTTAGAGGACATATTGCTAAGGTTGCCCATAAGATTACTTGGGTATTGAAGAACACATTAACAAGTAGAGAGAAGGAGGTTGTTATTCCTCTTTATAAGGCCTTGATATGCCCACATCTGGATTACTGTGCTCAAGTCTGGTCCCCTGGGTTTGTTGGAGATGAGAAAGCAGTGGAGAGGATTCAGAGGTGAGTGACCAAGATGGTGAGTGGCCTGTGAAATGTTCCTTATGAGGATAGATTGAAGGTGTGTGGATAGCAGAAGTTGGTAGATAAGAGAAAAAGAGGGGATATGATAGAAACATTTAAGTTGCTTAAACGGTTTTATAGGATAGATGCAGGAGAAATGTTTCAGCAGACCAGAACAAGGGGTCATCTCTGGAAGTTGAACAAAGTGTGGTTAGTAGGAGTGTGAGGACTGCATTTTTTGCTTTGGAGAGTTGTGAATGAGTGGAATGGGCTGCCAGAGTCAAGCTGTGAGTGCTTTGTCTGTTAATGGGTTCAAGAAGGGGGGTATCATAGATTGTGTCTCCTGTGATGAATCTTCGGACTCCATGGAGGTACCCATATAATAATAATTATATTCTCTTCCTCTCTCTCTCTAAAATTTATCATAATGTAAAAATCTGGTCAACTGTGAGCCTATTTCTTTGGAATTCTGGATGAATATTTGCCTATGTTGCCTTCAGCTTATGGTAAGATTCTTTTTATTATAATAATAGATAAAATTTTGTTTAAACTGCAGACAGCTGTCATATCCCTCTGTAATTTTACCATTCATTTTGTTTCTTATTTTATACATACTGCGATTCCTTCCATTCTGAGGATATTTCTTCATTTTCTGATATTAAATTTATTGGTCTTTATATTTCTGTAGTTAATTCATTGCCCATATTTGATAAGTTTGGCACTACTTGGTATTTTTTATTTATTTATTTTTTATTTTCAAGTTGTTTTATACTTTCTTCTGCTTCAACTAGTAGTTCAAGTACCCCTAGGTTACAAGTATGATAAGTTTTCTATTTAAAAGTTTCAGCAAGTTTGCAATTTAGAAGATGGTTAAATCTCTCTCTACCTGTTTGCTCTTTCATTTTTAGAAGTTAATATCTGTTCACTAATATTGCTGATTGTTATTGCTTTCATATGTAGACCTTTTTTTTTTTTTTTGGTTTCTAATTTCATATGAAAATTTTCTTTGGTTATTTATTATAAACAGTTTCCATCTCCAATATGTTCATGTGAAAATTTTATTTTTTGTCTGATTACTTTATTGGCTTCCTTTCTGTTCCCTTTTAAAATAACTTGAGCAGTATGAATATCAGATGAGTTATTAAGCCAGTTACTTTTTCCCTCCTTTACCACCATTTCACATTCTTCATTAAATCATTTTTTTTTATATTTCACTCTGGATCCAACTGAATTTTCTGCTGCTACTTATGTACTATCCTTGATGTGGCTCCAAATGTTTTCAATATTTTCAGTCTCTTTCAGTTATTTCTTTGTCATTTTTTTAAAATTTTAAATTCAATTTAAAATTAAAAGTTTCTTCTGTCCTCTGTTTTATCGAGTTTGCTAATGTTGGATCTCAGGTGATTCATATGTACTGAAAAAATATTTACTATATTTTGAAACTAGAAATGGTTCCAATTACAAAATGATCAAATTGCACTCAGCACCTCTGAATATTCTAGATGCAATTCAATGACTTAGTAATTACAATATGGCCTTTTTGTTTAAATGTAAATCCATCAAGTAATTTCTATGTCTGTGTACATGCTTCCTCATAAACATACTACTTAATATTAAATTTTTATATATGGCCAAATCAATCAGTCCTTTTCCATTAATATCTATTTCTTCATGAAAACTTTGGCCTCCAATGATTTTTTTTATATATATTTCTACCTTTCCTATTTTTGTAGTGAAGTCTCCCAGTTTTTTGTAAAGAGTCATCACAAGTGAAAGAAACAAAAAAAAAGGGGGGGGGGAACACAATGTATTAACTTGAGTTGCGAGTTGTTAATTATTCCAAATTAAAATATCACGTTTCGCTAAGATTTTATAACTCTTACACTTATAACCTAAAATCATTGGATTTTAATTTTAAACAACAAAAAAAAAAGTTCTTTAAATAACACAACACTACTGTTGAGGGCAAGTAGTTTAATAATAAAACTCCTAAACTTTCTTATTAAAATTCTTTTACATCAGTACTTTCTGGTTACTGATGGTAAAGTACTTTAATAAGAGAATTAATTCAATTTTATTATTAGACTACCTCAACAATCGGAGTGTTGTGTCACTACGTGTTATTTAAAGAACCGAAATTTTTCATTTAAAAGTGAAAATCCAATGATTTTAGTAACGCACAATATTATATTACATCGTACGTTAACATGATGTAACATCGAAAGCGTTGATTTCAGAGGCTTGGGGTGGAAAATGTTTTTGTCATTATTAGAGTTATTATTAGTGAAGTCACAAGACTTATTTCTGTCTGAGTAATTGCGTAATGTTATCTAGCAGGTTTATGGAAGCAGGTTGTGATATTAATATTACAGTTTCCATTTACTAATGCTCCAGACAAATAACACTTAACGCTAGGAATGAAATGAAACTGAACAACGATTAACGAAATAAACTCTTATAATTTAAACACGGTGTTAAAAAATTCTGACCTCAAAATACACAGAGAAGTTCTGTACCGCCACCTATGAAAATAAAAATCTACCCGGAACCTAGATTTTGAAATATTTGACAAGAAATCATATTCTTATTTTCGTTCTTAATGAACTCCAAGCATTCGCAAACAAACGTCTGCTCGTGAAATAGCAGTAATAACGCGAGATAAAAATATTTTGCACATCCGTTTCAGTGCAAGCGACAGGCCCTGTTTACCCGGTTCTGATTATAAATAACTTTTATTATTTACTAAAATAATGCTGGATCTAATAGCCACTTGATTTAAAAAAACTCATTTTTTAAATTACATGTTGTTTAATGTATGTTGTCACTTGCAGCTGAAGCAAACTGAAGCAATTAGGCCGTGTTTTATGTGCGGAATTCTTCAATCTGTACGGTTTCCTCTTTTCTGGGATGGGAAAAAAAAAAAAAAAAAAAAAAAAAAAAAAAAAAAACGTTTTCGGAAGGGGAAAAGCTACCACCTGTACTTGCCCAGTTAACTTACCTTCAGATGAGAAAAATCCTTAAAGAATTTCTTTTCTCCCCTAGACAGGTCTTTCCAACCAAAGGGCATTGTCTTTACCGACAGCAGAACGAAGAATTTTTCTCTCTTTACTACTGCTAGCCTGGTTGGGCCAATAGATATGATAGCTAGGTCGTGGGATCGAATCCTGCGGACGTTAATTGATAGTTGAATTTCATCGCCAGTGTAAGAACACCACGCTGCTTACTGAACACCTCACGTGGCTTGAAAAAGTTCGATATTCGATTTCAAGAGCGGAATTCTTAGAGCATCTAAATCATAACTCTCCAAATCGAGAATGAGCAAAGAATATTATAGTTTTGGAAATCTCCATCTCCACAGCTGCGTAGTGGAAATAGAGTTAGCATCCACCCTATGCTGCATGAAGAAAGACTGTTATAGGTTCATTTTTAGTAATCAACTTGAGAAACTTTTTCTGAGGCTTTCTTCAGCCCATTCCAGAGTTAGTCGATCAGTGGAACAACCAAGTGAGGTTCATCACCAAAAACTCGGAATTTAATGCTGCATCTCAAAAAATCGACCGTAGAACTCATACTATCACAGACAATTACAACTCGGGATTTAGGACTACGGGATGGCGGCAGTTTTCTGATGTGCTCTCTCTCTCTCTCTCTCTCTCTCTCTCTCAATATGCTTTGATTCGTTGATAGCTTGTGCTCAATATAAGTGAAACCTTGAGGGATGGAGACTGTTTCTTGCTTTTTTTCAAAAAGATTAATTAGAGCTAAAGGACATCCGTCTACTCCAGTTGGAAAATAAAAAGTCTTAGAGGATTTATTTATTTGTTATCATATCACACATAATATAATTGTGATATGATATTTAAATTATGTGCATGAGGAGGACTGTTTTCATTCCTGTAGTTGTATCTAAAGGTAGTGACTTCCCATTTATAAGAGAGATGTGAAAAAACAAAACTGGAATTAAAGTAAACGATATATGAATACTGAAGGCTCTGTGTATGGATATGAATGGTGCATCGTCTGCAAGCTGGTAAAATTGGATATATATAGCTGAGATAGATTCTTCACAAAAAACGATGAATGAGTATATATATAGTAAATGCACTTTATGAAATGTTTCAGTCAAGTTCGGCTTTTTTACTTTATTTTACTCTGTATCCTATTTTTTGTTACTAAAATAAATGGAATATATAGCATGAGTTATCTTTTCCGATGAAGTTGCAAAGTACTTGTTCATAAATTCCTCCTCTTTCACTGGCTTCTTAATTCTTTGGGAAATAGAAATGTTCTGTGGTGTGAAAAGTTAAGAAAAATCAACATCTACTGAAAAAATTAATTGTTTCTTTACCTATTTATCCAGACTCGAATTGAGAAAATCACGAAGTCATCCTTGTCTTTTATTTTTATGACATTGGTATTGTGTGTTAGATATTAAACAAAATTTTACAAGATATTTGTATAGTTTATCACTGACAGTTCATTCTGTAACCTTCAATTAACACGAAAAATAGTTACCTGATTAAAAATACGAGTTTCAGGTGAGAGAGAGAGAAAGAAAACCCTACTTTTCCTATTGCCAAAGATCGAATAAATCTGTAAAGGGCAGAAAGAAAGCCTAGAAAAAAGTGTCTCTGATCAGAAGCTAGAAACTAGAATCAGTTTCTTTCTTCTGAAGATTTGGCACTATGGAAGCATATGTATTTTCCACAGGGATACCAGTGGAAATAATTAATACACAGTCACAATAAAAAAAACTTAATAGGTAAAATTAATTTTTAAAAAACTTGCAATTTCTAATTGGATGTTTTTTAATTGCGTCCTGTTCATTCTCAATTAAGTAGACTGACTATACGTACCGTTTTGAATGGAACAGTACCGTTTTTTTTTATTTCCCGGCCGTCCCGTCGTTTTAATAAAAATATCAATTTTGTCCTGTTTTTAATAAAACCTATAAATATACTTTAATATTGGGTCAATCATAAATTATTATTCATAACCTATAATCCTATATCAATGTCATGGATCCCATTCATTTGTATAACCATGCAGTCGCATTGTTCGATGCTAAATATTGATATCTGCAAGGATTTATTCAGGAAAAAAAAAAAAAATATATATATATATATATATATATATATATACACACACACACACACACACATGTTGGCAAGACTTGCGCGTCTCAGACGCGGCGTCTGTCCTGCTGTTGCGTTAGTTTTTGTTTTGCCTGTATGCTAACCAGTGGCTTTGTTATTTAATGCGGGTGGTTTATATTTCATAGTTTTTAAATTTTTTACATTTTATTTGTAATAAAATGTAAAAGCTTCAAGTCTAAACTTGTTTAGACTTGAAGTTTAGACTTGAAGCTTTTTAAAGCTTCAAGTCTAAACTTGCAATGTCAAAGAGGCTAAACTGCAGTTTTAGTGACGATCTCCTAAAAGAATTCCAATTTATTAACTGTATAAGCTGTGTAATGATGGAACAAAAGCAGTGTGCCAACATTGCAATGTCCATTTTTCCGTTGCTCATGGAGGTAGAAGCAGGGGCACACCGGCCACATGTGCAATGTGTGCGACGCACACAGGGGCCAGGATAGTAAAGGCGCCAAAGAAGAGGAAAAACTTTAAAAAAAAACGTTTTTTTAAAGTGATTTTTTTATTGGAGTGGGGAGGTAGGGGCGCCAACTAAAGTTTTGCACACAGGCGCCGGACACTACTGAAGTGCTACTGGGTATAGGCGCGCCAACTAACGTTTTGCACACAGGCGCTGGACACTACTGGCACGCCCCTTGGTAGAAGCGACTTCAACCAAGATCTACGTAGCCAAAAACATAAGAATGCTGAAAAGACTCAGGCTTCAATTTAAAAACATTAGCTTGTTTATGGAGAGACGTGATGGTGATAGTGAAAACGATAAAATTGAAGCAAGGCAAGCTCTTGTTGCTTATCATGCTGTGCATCACGGACAAAGTTTTTGGGCAAATGACTGGTTGTCGACATTGATAAATGAAATTTATGAACCAACATTTTTTTCAGCACATATCAAATCAGAAGCAATAATGACCAACATTTTATCACCATACATAGCGGGCAAAGTAAAACTTTTTTATCGCATACATTACTTTTTCATGAATACAGAATATTACATAACTTCCGTCCCGTTTTTGCAATCCTAATGTTCCGTTTTTGTCTCAAGGAAATATGGTCAGCTTACGCTTAAGTGATCTGTAACTAGTTGATCATTATATGGATGGCCTTATGATTCCAAGAATACTCACTTTAACCAAGTGAGTATTCTTACTTTCAAGCTCACTTTAAATTCAGTGAACTACCCTGATTCTCATCTATCCTTGCAAAGACAACAAAAAAACAGATCTATGATGGTTACATTTAACTTTAAATTTATAATACTGGTTCTCTATTGTCTTGGATGATGATTTTATCTATTCATCTTTTCATTGCTCAGTGAACCGATCTACTTTCCAAACAAGTAGCCAATGACGATGGGTTTTATTTAAAGAGAAAAAGACCTGGAAGTGAACCTTCATAAGGACTTTTCAGATGAAGTAAACAGTTGGTCTTATACTTAAGTGGGAGGATTTCCTCTAGAAAGTGGAACTTTTTTGTTTGTTTTTTTATTCATCCGCAAAATAGGCAAAGTGGTGAGTAGAACAAGTCTTGTGTGCTCTTGATCTAGAAGGACTCTTCCGAAGAATCTCTAAAACAATAACTTGAAACTGTCACAGAAAGAGCCTTGCTAAGTCGCTATACCCCTAGAATAACTGAAAAAAACAACTAACCAGTCTCCCATACAGCAAACAAACAAAAAGAAGCGCCTAGGATTCATATACCAAGTATTAAAGGCATTTCTGAAGGGGTGGCAAAATTATGAAAAAATATAAACTCGCCGTTACCTATAAATCTTTAACCTAAATGCATAACCTATATTCTCTAAAAGACAAGCTCTCTCCACTGATGCTACCTGGTGTTGTTCGTGCAACTTGTCTTACTATGAACAAACAGGAAGACTGTCAATAAACATACCTCTGAACATTAAGACCACATCTAGCTTATCAAATCATACAAATCTGGCTAGCACAATACGGAATTTAAAACACTAGTCATAGCATCCAATGGGAAAACACCATGTTCTGCATATGCAGCACATAGCTGGTAATATTTCACCCTCAAAATGAACAGCACTACACTTTAAACTGGTATATTCATTATCTTTTGCCCAGACTGTTATTATATTTGAATTACCATGCAATATCATTACATCATCATTATTAACTGTTGTTCTACCCAGCTTAACAAACAAACAAAAACAAAAAAAATTTTCCCTCATACCATTTCCTATATCATTAATGTAGAAGTTATATATTAGTGGCCAGGGTGTAGATATCATCCCAAGTACGATCATGTCTCCTTGCAGATTCAGTACCTGCCATCACCACCAACTGACTTATCTTTCGGCATCTTAATAGAATCACTAACATCATTTGTCTTCGCATGTTAGAAGTATGGCTCTCACCAAGCACTCTTATTGTTATGGAAACACCTTAAAATCTCTCCTTATTCCCACTTAGATGAACTTTTTTGTTTCTTCCTTTGCGCTTCTTAGTTCCTTTTCTTCTCACTAGTACCACTCCCCAAAAGTTTCTGCAATCTCATAAGCCCGTGCTTCGTCCTATGAAGGACAGCTAACTTTTTTATTACATAATTCATGCCACTAGAATGCCCATCCCTCTCTAATACTCTCGAATTGGCCACACGTCTTCATGTCTTCCATTCATACCGTTTTCCTTTAATCTTATGTTTCCTTGAATGCATTTTCATTTCTTCTCTTTCCCTTGCACTTCAATGCCCTTTATTTTATATTCCACCAGATCTCTTCCCTGTTCTCTCTCTAATTTTCATGACTTTTTCTTGTATCAGCTAATTTTATTTCAAGCTCCCAATCTTTCCATTCACAGTCTTCAAATTAGACCTCTTACCTTCTGTCTCCTTTCTGGCTGACTCTCTCTCTCTCTCTCTCTCTCTGGAATAAATTGGAATAAAATTTAATAGTACTGGGACAGAAAACAACAGCAGATCGTCCTCACAAGAGAAGGCTGGCAAGCGCGAATTCTTTCCAAAATCCTCTTTTGAAAGCATGGTCTACTTGTCTTCCTAATTTCACAGTTTTATAGAATCAATTCTGGGAGTGGAAGAAAAAGATGGCAGTTCCAAGCATCAAGGCTTTGCCCTAAAGTACTCACTGCCACAAAGCTTATTCTGATTCGAAATCTGACACGAAGATGCGTATCTTCTGTTTTCATTCATCTTGATATAATATTCAGACGTTTTTTCATTGTTGGATTTCATGGCATAACATCTGTAGCAAACTTGATACTAATGTTGTGAGTAGGATTTCTAAGAATGATGAAATAACTTGTGTAGCTTTTTCTGAGACAACATTCGAACTTTGTAGTTGAGTTTATTGTTCATGTAAATGATTATTACTAGGCTCATATACCATTCATTACAGAAATATTTTGGTTATGAAGGATCAGAAAAAGCTGCAACATGAAGCTCTTCAAATAAGACTAGAACTTTATTTTTGTGTACTGTATACTTGAAGAAATTTGTTTGATGTGCATGGTTAGTATAGTACAAGAAACCGATGCTCGACTATCTCAACATGACTCTAATTCTATGAGATGAGATTAAGTGTCAACTAATCCAACACCATTCTGAATGAACTAGTTATTATTAATCGAAACGCATGAGCCACCTAGATGCCGAAAGTCGGAAGATATGGATGCACAATCTGGGTTCATCATCTTACCATTTCAACTACTGTATCGTCACAGCTGGCGATCCTTTTACTTTAACAGAACTTTGTAGAAATGGAAGTGATTTCAGATTTGCACTACTGTATACATTTGAATTGAATGCAGAATGGAAACCATAATAGTTACTGGAAAGTTATGTGCTGTTAACTTCTTTCATTTGTAATCGTCAATGTCTTCTGACTAAAACCCTGAAGCATCTCTGATATGTCTAGGCCTATGATTCTTGTCATCACCGGATCCCTTGCTACTTTATTCTTGGTTGTGAAGAGAGAGAAAAAAAAACATTTTCCAGGCTTCCTTCTGTTCCACCTGCTTAGTGGTAACAATTCTAGCCCATGTTTGTTTTGTTGCACCCCAGTAAGAAGCGAGGCCTGTGTACTCAAGCGATAATCGCACTCATCCTATAGATTAACACATGAAAGCATTCCAATGTTGACCCACAACTTACAGTATCTAAAATCCTTCACATTTAGATTCCCAGCTGCATTAAGAAGTGCAGAAAGCTGGTCCTATGAAATTATCATTCTATACATGAAATCCCCCATCATTTTTAGATCTGAGTATTCATGTCCTTCACAGTTACAATGGAAATGAGTTCCAACAAATCAAAGTTGTCTAAACACGGGTAGCACTGTTCTGTAAACCTTTAAACCTCTTCCTTTATATTTCCTAAAGCCAGAACTACTTGAGCTACAGCAGAAAGTAACTAATGAAAAGAAATTGAGATATTCATTTGCTTGCTGTTCCATTTCAAATTTGAAATTTGCCAGTCCCTTCTTGCAAAATTATTTTTGAAATTAATTTTGAAATTAAGTTGTTCACTTAATTTCAAAGTGAACAACTTTGAAAGTAAGTGAACACCTTTGAGTTCAGTCTTTATTTTATTTTATATAGAACAAATATACCACTTTGCATAGACAAAATCTCTTGGGTGCTTACGTAGTAATAAAAATGGCACGTGCATGCATAGAAGTACCAGCACCAATGAAAGTCTACACTAAATTCGATTCTATTCACTTTGTACAGGACTTTTTTCTAGGTTCGGCGGTTCACGAGTTAGTCGATTTCTGGTATGTGCAAATAAGGATATTCTCCCGAAAACTCTGTTTTTAATCGCCCATCTCCAGAAAACGTATTGTAAAACTCACACTATCATACCACAATAATGCTAGTGTTAGAATTTAGAGCCATTATGCACTAATTTCGTCTTGTAAAAGCTGTAATTTTTTGATAATTTGGACTCACTATCAGTAATTATATGAAGAATGAAGCCTGACTGCCTATTCGCTTTGGGGTTTAAAAGAAGTTAGAAGATCTATTTATTTTATTTTTACAAAATTGCTTAGTCACCTACCAAAATAAATTCTAAAATTCATTTTAAATTTTAAAATCAGATATATGAACATTTAGGAACATTTTCTAAGCCTTACTTCGACCGGTTCCCGAGTTAATCGATCTTTGGCACGGGCAAGCGGATTTTTTTCTTCCGAAAACTAGGTTTTATCTTCCCATAAATTCAAGAAAATAAATGGACCATAGAATCCTCATTATCTCAGAAAAGAATTATAGAGTTAGCCGATCTCATATGGAGGTAGCAGGGTTTTTTCTCCCGGAAACTCGGGTTTTTCATCCCGCATACATACAAATCGGCCCATCAGAACACACGCAATTTACTGACAAAAATTACTAGTTGTGGTGGTGTTGGATGTGGGCGGTAGATGGCGTTGATGGAGATGATTCGTAGTAGAGGTTAGGTGTAGAGAGAATTGTAGATGTCCTCCCACGATGAGTCTTCGGACTCCTTGGAGGTATCAGGAATAATAATAATAATAATAATAATAATAATAATAATAATAGTCGCTAGGATTAGGCACAACGAGATGGCGGCACTTGTCAGCCGCCTCTCTTTACCAAATACCAAATATTGTTAATGATAATTTTGGGCCAGATATCCTCAATTGGCATTTGGTGGAGACTGAATTACCCTTCAGTCACCAGAGAAAGTTTGATAGGCTAAAACGGCCTTGCTTATATATACAGGGTGTTCGGGATAAATTTGACAGTTTCGTAAGGAAAAAGAAAATCTTCTTTGTATCTATTAAATTTAATGAATTGACAAAAAAACATTACAGGCAGAGTTAATTACAATACTATCAACAAGATTTACTCAAAATAACCACCATTAGCATCGATCACAGCTTCAATTCTGCTTCGGAACCTCGAACAAGCTGATGCTACAGTCTCCCTGGGAAGGGCCGCAAAAACTGTTTTAATTTTATCCATTAACTGGGCTTTTGTATTACTGGAAGTGCGATTGGTGTCTTTTTCAACTGCGCCCCATACAAAATAATCCATGGGGTTAAGGTCTGGGGAGTTTGGAGGCCAAACATTTGGACTGGTGAAGTCGTAGAAATTTTCAGACAACCATTTTTGACTTTTCCTAGAGGTGTGGCAAGGGGCCGAATCCTGCTGCCATACATACGGCCTACCATTGGCTACCCTTGTTATCCAGGGCTTGACTACAGTTAGCAACTCCACGAACAAAGCCCGAATTCCAATGCCAGGGTTCTTCAACACCTGTTCCTGCAGATTTGCGAGGAATTCTGCTGTACGAACGCAATCAGATCGTCTGCTAGGGATCTTTCTTCTTGCTACATCCTCGTAGTCACCATTGCAAGTCTCTAGTTCATGCCTGATTGTTTTTACTGTATTCAGGGAGCATTGGGCAGCAATCGTAATATCCTTATTTTGATGGCGGGCACGAATCATCATGATACAAGTTATTCTCTTCCATGATTCAGGTGGGTTCCAGCTATCCATCCTTTCTGACATCTTGTATATGAATGAAGAAGGGTCCAAACTTTTAAATGAAGAGAAGTGTGTGTTAATACATGTAACTTACGGAAAAATATAATTAATTATAAATATGTCAAATTTATCCCGAACACCCTGTATATATATATATATACACACACATATATCCTCCACCTCCTTATACATATATTAGGCCTAGTTGCCTGTTACATTTCAATTAGGCATGGCCTATTACGATTTGAAACTGCGACCGCCCGTATGCCTCCTGGTGTGCCCTATGTCTGTAGGTGCGTGTGTTTATAGCGCACGTTTTCCTATTCTGTGGGACGAAAACCCGAGTTTCCGGGTGAAAATACCCATACCTCCGTATGATCCTGCTAACTCACCTTTAGTCGAAAGGGACCAGGTAAAGATTCCTGACCTCCTGGACGGGAATCTAACCCAGGTTTTTCCGACCAAGGGCTTCGTCTATACCGACTGAGCTATGGAAGCTATATATATATGAAATTTACTATGTTGTCTTTTTCAATTTCCAATACCTTCATCCAGGCATAAGTTAAATAGCATTGGTGCCATGCTGTGATCCTGAGATGCTTCTAGTATGGAATATAAATAAACTCGTCTTAAATAAGTAAATGGATGACAGACAGGTATCATCAATGGTATACAAGGGGTATGAATCTGTCAGATTTAAGGTAACTAGTGGTATACTCCATCCTTAAACCTTTGTTGTTCGATTTTTTGTTTAATGACATTTGGAAAGATGTAACAGGAGATTTCATTGTTTGCTGTGCAAAGATAAGCAGGGTAATCAGAGATGCTAATGATATCTAGCATTTTCAGATGATTTGAATAGGCTGGAATTTGGGAAAATGAAAAACGTTATCAGTTTATTATTAGTAGGTGTAAACTTATGCACTAAAGGCATACATAGCTCTGGTGAAGTGGCGTTGCTTCCAAAGCGTGAAGCCCCCAGAAGATAGGCTTAGGTTCAATTCTTGTTGCCAACTAGAGGAACTTTTTCTAAGTCTTTCTTTGACTAGGTCCCAAGTTGGTTGAGCTTTGAAATGGGCAAGAAGGTTTTTTTCTCTCTCTGTAACTCGGGTTTTTCATTCCATAAATTTCATTTCACACTATTCCACACTATTACAGACAATAACATATCCTGTTAGCGTTAGGGACCACGAGATGACGACACTTGTCAGTCGCTTCTTCATCGAATGCCGCGTATAACTAATTCTAGCTTAGAGCCAATGATATCTGATTGGCTCCTGTGGGCGATTGAACTGCTCACTCAGTCTGCAAAACTTAGATAGGGCTAAAATTGAACCTATAAAGGAATAAATGGTGTTTAACCGATTGATTGATTTAATGAAGTTATGCACTTTGGCATGATGAGATTTCCACGATATATTATATTAGCGGGATTATAATATAAGAAACTGATGAGGCTGGCTATCCTGGTATTCCGTAAAAGGTTACGTCAAATATTGCAAATACAAATAAGAAGATAATTGCTATGTTGAAGCGAATCTTGGCATGTAAGGATAAGAACGTCATTTTGCCTCTTTATAAGGTCTTAATAGACTGCATCTGGACTGTGATGTGAAGATTTTGGTCTCTTGGGTTCCGAGGGAAAAAAGAAGCTGTCAAAAAGGATGTCAAGAAAAGTTACAAAGATTATATCGGGATTATGGAATTTAGATTATCAGGACAGATTAATAGGATGCTAGACTATAGACAATAGAAGAAAGAGGGCAGATATGATGAAGGCCTGTAAACATCTCAATGGTGTTATAGGATATTGTGTGATGAAATTTTTTGTTATACAGCAAGTGGGTGAGAGAAGATGGCGGTATCTATGGAAGTTGAGTTTGTTTGCGGTTAAGAAACGGGAAAGAGCTAGAGTTCTCTATCTTACAGACCATTGACTATGTGGAATAGTTTGCCTGTTGAAGTAGTGAGTGCATCCAGTGAGAAAAAGTTTAAGGGGAAAGTATGACAGCTGTTTTTGGTGATGAAGCAACTAGATTCTAACTCATAACTTCTTTCTTCAGATCGCCTAGTGCTATATATGCAGACGCCCCTTACTCGGGGATGTGCCCATTGTAAATCCTAATTATTAAACTTTCTACAATATTTTACGATATTAGTCACTTTCGAATTAACCTTTTTTGTAATTATCTCAGCATATGCAATCTGGTTGGCCAAGCAGTTGCCAAATGTGCTCTCCGACCATCAGGCTGTAGATCTAAATCCAACTTGGAGGTTTAAGATTGTTATTATTTGTTATGAGATGAATTTCATCATCTGGTGGGAGACTACTACCCAATTTAATCTAAGCCTGAAGTGGCTTGAAAGAATTCCATGTTTTGGTCTCTAGGGAAAGGTTTTATCCTTTTACGTGAAGATAAATCAAACAACAAACAAAAGTAAACAATAAAATAAATAAAATATTATATGAGTCAAGTGGATATTAGATTCAGCATTATTTCAAAGCCAAATGAAGAAACTATGAAAATTTTTAAGGTAACTTGACCAGAGAGCTTACAGGAATACATTCTCCATCATTATGGCAATAGTGATTGCGGGGTAATGTAGTCTGTCAACTTACCTTATGAAACTTTCATAGTTTCTGCATTAGGCTTTGAAGTAATGCTGGATCTAATATCCACTTGACCATATAATTTTACATCGCTGAACTAAAGCCGTTTGGCTCTTTATTGTAGTTCAGCTAAAAAATCAGCTAACGCCTTTTTTTATTCCCGTATATACCGGAGTAGGCGAGGCCATTTAGCCCTATCTAACTTTTGGAGACTGAGTGGGCAGTTCAATCTCCACTGGTACCCAATCAGAGACAGATGGCCCAAGGCTATCACTAATTAAGCGGTACGCAGTGAAGAGAGACGGCTCAAATGTGCCGCCATCTCGTGGTCTCTAACCCTAACACAATATATTTAATGTCTGAAATAATGTGGGTTCTACGGTCGATTTTCTTGAGTTTACAGGACGAAAAACCCGAGTTTCCGGGAGGAAAAACCTGCTTGCCCGTGCCAGAGATCGACTAACTCGGGAACCGGTCGAAAAAAGGCTTAGAAAAATTTCCTCTAGTCGCCGACTAGACTCGAAACCAAGACTTCCTTCGTGCGGCCTAGCGCGATGGTGTGCAAACGCCACATCCACTGAGCTACACAGGCTCAATTCGATAACGTTCGAATGCAACGAACGCGGCCGGCCTCGCCACTGCCGCGTTCGCTTCTCAGAGTTTCGACTGCGTCGCAGTCGGGGTGCTCCGACTCGCGGAGCACCGCGGTACTGTAGTTAGCAAATAAAATATATTAAACAATAAATAGAAATTAAAAAAAAAAAAAGAGCCAGTGTAGCTCAGTGGAAGTGGTGTCTACACTTCCCAGCGTTAAACACCCATTAAACCACCCGAGAAAGAACGCCGTGTGATTGGTTCTAGTCTCCCGACTACAGGAACTTTTTCTAAGCCTTTTTATTCGATCGGTTCCGGAATTAGTCGATCTAGTTTCTCACGGACAAGCGGGTTTTTTCTCCATAAACTCGAGTTTTTCGTCTCGTAAACCCACACTATTTTCACATATTAAAAATATTGCGTTAGAGTTACGTACCACGAGATGGCGGCACTGCGTGCCGCTTAATTAATGGTAGCCTTGGGCCAGCTATCTCTGATTGGCAACCATTGGACATTAAACTGACTCACTCAGTTTCCAAAAAGTTAGATAGAACTAAAACGGCCTCGTCTACTCCCTATACGTGAATGCATATAGGGAGTATGCAAAGCCGGTTTAGGCGTTAGCTGATTTCTTTTAAGAAATAAAAATAAAAAAATGTAAAAACTAAATAAAATAAGCAGGAAACTCTGTCCTAGACATCAAACATGAAGCTTTTCAACCCACTTCTGGCTTTCAGTAAGAAAATCAATGGTGTCACACCAACCAGACGATGAAACGTATTGGCCAACTAACAACAGTTAGAAATATGAAGGATGGAATTAAATCCAGAGCCTGATGCAGTTTGCTGCCTCTCCCTTAAATGTCTTGATTTGTTGATAACCCTCAGACAACTCTCAGTGAAGTCTGTAGGTTGGAGACTAGATGCCACTTTTCTTCAAAAAAGGTGATAAGAGCTCCTCATACTCTCTTAGGAAATGAAGGGTGTTTATTTTTTATTTTTAATAATAATAATAATAATAATAATAATAATAATAATAATAATAATAACATGTTCTGTAAGATGGCGTGAATCTAACAACCTGTAACTGTTCTCCAACTCATATAGGGTTTCTGTAATTACTATGAAACTACATGGGCATGAAATAATAATTATGAAAATGATAACAATTTTTCAGCAAGAAGTATCGTGTATTCTTCTGGCAGTTGCATTCGTCTCCATATCGCAAGACTGTCTGAAAAAAAAAATGATTATAAGTTCTAGCTAATCTCAGGCACAGGTAAGTAGTGTTCTTTCTCTCAAATACTCTGATTTTTAATTCACATCCTAAGAAAACCGACCGTAGAACACACACACACTATTTCAGATAATATACTGAGACAATGAGATGGTGGCAGTTGTCTGCCGTGCTCTTCTCCCCTGGTGCCTATTTAATTCGTTAATGACCTTGGGCCAGCTCTGTGATTTGTTACCGGTGAAGGTTGGCTGGCCATTAGTATTCTAAAATTAGTTAGCACACGGATTTCCTGAAATGAAGGATTCGTTTCGCTCCTTATGACAGATATAGAAAAACAGCAAAGATTATTAGGTAATGGAGCTACCACGTATCTCTAACTAGAGACTAATCATCATCATCATCATCATGCGTATCAAGGATTTAGGCCTAGCATGGCCTGTTCTGGCTTTAGAAGTCATCGTTTAAGAGGACGTCCTGGTTTTCTTTTTCCTAATGGCTTGTAGACAATTAGAGACTAATTTTATAGACTAATATAAATTGTAATAATAATAATAATAATAATAATTATTATTATTATTATTATGTGATGCCTCCAAGGAGTCCAAACACTCATTAAAGGGGGACATCTACTCTACAACTCTCCCGTCTCCACCACTTAACCCACCAAATACAGTGAATTGCCACTACAATCATCTACACCAGCAGCGCCTTCTACTTCCCACCACTAATACCACTAGTAGTTTCTGTCTGTAAATTTCTTGTGTACCCAAGGACGATTTGTCTATATGCTCGATGAAAAAGCCGTGAATCTAATATAAATTGTAATAATAATAATAATAATAATAATTATTATTATTATTATGTGATGCCTCCAAGGAGTCCAAACACTCATTAAAGGGGGACATCTACTCTACAACTCTCCCGTCTCCACCACTTAACCCACCAAATACAGTGAATTGCCACTACAATCATCTACACCAGCAGCGCCTTCTACTTCCCACCACTAATACCACTAGTAGTTTCTGTCTGTAAATTTCTTGTGTACCCAAGGACGATTTGTCTATATGCTCGATGAAAAAGCCGAGTTTCTGGGAGAAAAATCCCTACTACCTCCATATGAGGTCAGCTAACTCTCCTTGAATTGAAAAAACTCATGTAAAGATTTTTCTCGTCACGACGAGAATCCAACTTAGACCTTTTACAATCGATGGCGCTATAATGGTACATAAATAACCCAGTAAACAAGGAAACTGGTGAATCAGATGGACCATATATTTTGAAAACCAAATTTTTTTTTGTTTTTTTTAAAGCAACTAAAAATTAAAGACAAAAAAAAAAAGAGCAACAATTTAATTAGTTAGAACTAAACAGCCTCGCCTACTATCTTGGGGGGGGGGGGGAATGCTAGCTGTCTTCCTTAGAAATCGAAATATATAACAATACAATAATTTATTTGAAAGTTGAATAACATTTTGGACAAGTTGAATGTAATTTGCAGTAGTTACGAATTTAATTTCTCGTTTAACCAGAGGTCATTAGCTTGTTTCATTTCGGTTTTGATTTTTCTCACTCTTAAGCAAAAGTTCAAGTCGAAATATGGCTGCGGAAGTTGATGTAATTATCAGCTGGTGTTCGTGTGAGCTTAAAAAATTAAATTATGATTGTCCAGAAGAGACAATTAGGTGAGCTGTAATCAAGGTAACTGTTGACGGTTATAATTTATAATTATTTATTTATTGCAGAATTTTGTGCCTAATGTCAAGTTAATCGGTGAGATGATAGGTTAGAAATCAAGATGAACAGTATACAAAATATTATTATTTCAGCGCTCATCGCATGGCTCACTACCTCACTACTTTTCACATTGCACTGCATTTTTTATCTGTTAATCACATGTATTCTTAATACTAAATTTTTACAATATTTACAATGACATATTGAAAGCGAAGACCTTACGTGTCATGAAGATTGTGTTTGGCAAAATTGCATAAGGGCAGTTCCATGGAGTCCGTGGACTCATTACATCCCGAAGTTCTTTACGATGCAGCATAATTTTGCTAAAAATTATCAGGCTATGTATCACCTCAGAGTATGATAAAACTAAGTTTTATCCACTGCACAATTATAGAACTTTCAAAATGTTGCAATTATAATGATGCAAATAGTGTTCTAATAAAAAACATTAGAATGTTATGTTAATAAGACTTTCGTGCTTTTCATTTTTATGAAAATATGTATGTTAAAATAAATGCAGCTGCAAATTATACTTATTTTTTTTATTTGAACAAAGAGAAAAAATTAACAGAAAATTGAAATGCAAAAATGCCCATTTTTTAAACTTGTACAGAAAAAGAAACATAATCAGCACAAACACATCTATCCATGATTTTAAAAAATAAAATAACTTAAATTATAACAAATTTTTTAATGAAAAATGTTTTCTTTGGTACTAAAACAATCCCATCAGTGAAATTGCAGTTTGTTTAAGGATTAAAAGTACTGTACCATCAATGAGATAGTGAGAAGCATCCTCAATATGAAACTCAGACTTACTGGATGAAGTTCTTCAGCTGTCTTCATAGTTGCTTGGGGATCAGAGTCACTCCACTTATTTTTGGAGGGGAAAAAGTTCGGAAACTTTTCCACTTCTTATATTGCCATTGGCATGCAACAAACAGTAATGTGTTTCACATTCGATTCAACCATATTAAATCAGCATACATATTCACTTATTTCAGCTTATTCAGTGATATAAAGTTTGTATTCAGATTCATAAACCTTTAGGTTCACTAGTTTTGTGTGAAATGGATTCACTAGTATTTTTTTTTTTTTTGGTACACATAATTAGGTAAATAGTTCACCAATTCGAAAAATTATATTGAATCACTAAAGCTCACTTTTAAGAATAAAAATTATTCAGATATTCCAAAATCCCAAAACATGCATGTTTATTTGCAGTGTGCAAGTGCAGTCTCTTTACTGAGAGTGTCATGCATGACACATAACCATAAAATGCTTTATTCTCTAATTAGAAATCATTTATATGGAACTTTCTGCTTTGCAAGAATGATAATAATGTCTTTTACAGTTGATAATACATGCGTGTTCATATTCTATGAATGCAAGGTTTTAATATCTAATGTCATGCAACATGTTAGGAAACATTTTATTTTACCTCTTTTTTTGCTTTAGTGCAAGCTATATATATATATATATTTTTTTTTTTTTTCTTTCCTGAGATCAGTTGAAGAACTGAATATTTGATCTTCCTCTCTGACTAATTGGAAAACAAAAACAAACTGATACTCAAATACACAAAAGGTGAGTATTAGTTTGGATGTGATGGTGATGGAATTATGATGGATGTGACATTTGGTGCGTTCAGTGCTTTACTCCCAAGTACTTCTTGTCACTAATTGGCAGTATGAAATTACACTCATTTCATTTGGGGATGGGCGGGGGTGTGCCTGGCATGTGTGAGATGCATACAGGCGCCAGGATAGTAAAGGTGCCAAAGAGGAGGAAATACTTAAAAAAAAAAACGTTTTCTTAAAGTGATTTTTTTATTGGAGACAGGGGGGGGGGATAGGGGCGCCAACTAAAGTTTTGCACACAGGCTCTGGACACTACTGGCGCGCCCCTGGGGATGGGGAGGGATTGTGCCTAAAAAAAACCGTGGTTAAGTAAATTTGACCATGATTTTGTTTTAATATATTCAAAAAAAAAAAAAGAGAGAGAGGACAAAATATGATGTCAATGTCATAGTCATCAGTATCACACAAGCAGACACCCATTGCACTTGATTTCCTGATTACAGGAGATTCATTTGGTAAATATATTTTTAGAGGCATTATTTTAACTTTTTTACTTACAAAAGTTCTCCACTGCTCAGTGTTCCCTTCTTCATTATGAATTATCATCCCTGGAGCCTTCTTACAATCCTCTGGTTTGCATTACCTCCTCATCCCCCCCCCCCTCCTTTCCTCCATTTAAGTTGAAGCCATCCTCTCCTTTACCTTCCTATGGTGACTAATTAAACACTCTCTTGGAACAACATGTCTTAAGCATCTGATGAATATGCCCATACCGCTGTAAACATTCATGCTCCAAACAGTGCGCAGCATTTTTCTTACAAATTCACTCTCTCCATGATCTCATTCTGAATTCTTTAAGGATGAGGTATACACATGCTCTTTTGTAAACCTTGTGTTAAGGCTTAAGTGCTGGAAGAAACTCTTGTTAAAAGTTTAATGGAGTGAAACAACACTGAGAAAGGATTAAAAATGTTATTTAATTCTTCTGATATTTCATCTGTCACTGAGACAAAATATTAGAGACATCATCAGGGAGTGGAATATGAGATTGTAACATACACAAAGGCAATGCAAAACTAAGTGAAACACATGGATGATAAACTAGTCCTAACTAGGCGGGGGGCACATGTTGGCAGCCTAGGATGTAAACTGGGATCTCGAAATATTTGTATTTTCTGTATTTTGGGAAATTTAATGCAACCATATTTATTTACATTAGGCTGGTTTTGGAGAGAAGCTTCAGATTCCAAATATTTCACAAAAAATACATCTGTGGTCATGACTATGGTCACTCATGCCTTGTAGACCATGTTTTAGAAACTCATAGAATCAATTGGCAAAAATGCCACCATGCTCCATCACAGTAAATTTAGAAGAGAACTATTTTTGGAATCTGCAGCAGCTCTCAGAAAGCCTAATTTAAATAAATATGGTTGAATTAAACTTCCTAAAATATGGGAAAGACTAACACTTCGAGATTCCAGTTTACATTCTAGGCCAGAGGTCGCCAAACTTCTTTGACCGTCGACCCCTTCAAGAGTTTCTTGACTTTTTATCGACCCCCTCTATTTTACTAATACGTAATTTTAATATTACCTAATATGTATGTCGATGAATTTTAGAACATTAACGCTCACTTGTATGTCGATGCGCAAAAATGAGAATGGATTGGAATATGTGTATGTATAAGTAAATAAGCAACTGCACACATATTGCAATGTCGCTCCTGCCACACTGGCTGGGCGGGAACCACACATCCGTTTATTGGTAAATATGTCGTTTTGGCCTACTTGATTGGTCTCCATAACTATTTTCATGACCTTGCTCCATCTTACAGGTCCTATTCATGTCACTGTTCCCACGATTCACTCTTAATTGCGTTGCTTTCAGGATGGAGGTAATCCAAGTTAACCAAATTAAATATTACCTGTACAATGATGTCTTATATTTTTCTATTGACTCCTGAGCCCGAATTGACCCCTAACAAAGTTATATCGACCACTGTTCTTGGCTGTCAACAGGTTCCCACAGAGGGTGCCCCACCTAATTAGGACTAGTCTTGTGTGTATGTGTGTGTGTGTTACAAGTCTCGTACTTTGATGATGTCCAGTGACTGAAACAAAATATTGGAGGAATTAAATAATAACTCTAATAATAACTGCTTCACTCCATTAAGCTGTTAGCCTGTTGTAAACTATTGATCTCTGAAGCTCTTTTACAATTATTGTCTTGCATTCAAAGTCCATTTCCCTCTTCCCAACTACCACCACCTACCCAATACATGAGAATACTCTCATCATTTGGAGTATCATCGTCTTCATTTTATGTCAAATATCTCAGTTTTCTGCAGCATAG
This sequence comes from Typopeltis vanoorti, assembly GCF_054136105.1. Lineage (NCBI taxonomy): Eukaryota > Metazoa > Arthropoda > Arachnida > Uropygi > Thelyphonidae > Typopeltis > Typopeltis vanoorti. Next base: position 17,574,359 of record NC_143565.1, on the reverse strand, counting down.
TCTCAGTTCCATTTTGCTCTTTAATAGCATTATGAGCTGGGTTGACACAATCATTTACATCTTTTTCACATGTTCCTGACTTATCAATAATAGATCTCAAAAATGATGTTCTGCTCTGACTTGACTAAATAAGAGATGCACACACTTACTTTACAGCTGCTGGGCAACTTCTATATATTTTAATCAAATTGATGATTAACTCACTAACATTTGTCCTCATCTCTTCAGTTCTCAGAATCTGCTCATAAAAACAGAATCATGTACTTTTTCAAGATCCACAGAAGTCAAATATATGTCCTGCCCTCTTGGTGATTTAGTTTTTTCCATGATGTGTATTAAGATGAAAATATTATCAATGCAGGACTTTCAAGCAGGTAAGTCAACTTGTTCTTGTGACACACAGAAGGCAATCTTCTTCTTTCACTACGCATTATTTCCGCTTCCTATGCAGGGTCCGCGTGTTACTTAGATGCGACTACTTGTTGGTACAACTCCCAACCGACCTGTCACCTAGTCTGCCGCTGGGGGAGGGGATATATTTTTGACTGTAGAAGTGTATGTTCATGGGGCCAGTTTGCCTTCTTGCGGAATTTTTGAAAAACGCCAGATAAACTGGCAGAAAAAATCCTACTGCCCCTGCCCAAGACCTGCTAACTTGGCTATGCCTGAGGAAGATCCTCAAGTTCCTCACGTCTTCAACGGGAATCGAACCTGGGACACTCCTTCCCCAGGCATATGATTGCAAAGCGCAAAGCCACTGATCCTCAAGTTCTTCATGTCTTCGACAGGAATCGAACCTGGGGCACAGCCAAGTTAGCAGGTCTTGGGTGCGGGCAGTAGGGTTTTTCCGGCAGTTTATCTGGTGTTTTTCATCCCGCAAGCAGGCAAACCGGCACTGTGAACATAATCTTCTACAGGCAAAAATATATTTCTCCCCCCCCCCCCCAGCGGCAGACTAGGTGACAGGTCGGTTGGGAGTTGTACTAACAAGTAGTCGCATCTAAGTAACATGCGGACCCTGCATAGGAAGCGGAAATAATGCATAGTGAAAGAAGAAGATTGCCTTCTGTGTGTCACAAGAACAAGTTGATCTACCTGCTTGAAAGTCCTGCATCGATAATATTTTCATCTGAATACACATCATAGAAAAAAAGAAATTACCAAAGGGCAGGACATATATTTGACTTCTGTGGATCTTGAAAAAACCAATGATTCTGTTTTTATGAGCAGATTCTGAGAACTGAAGAGAAGAGGACAAATGTTAGTGAGTTAATCATCAATTTGATTAAAATATATAGAAGTTGCCCAGCAGCTGTAAAGTAAGTGTGTGCATCGCTTATTTAGTCAAGTCAGAGCAGTACATCATTTCAGAAGGCAATACTTTTCTTTAATCTTATAGTGTGATTTTAGGCCAACTTCTCCAATATTACCACCAAAGGATAATCAATTAGCAAATGACTCATATTGATAATTGCAGAAGGGGTATCAAAAGGGTAGTTTTAAGCTTTTCACAAACCATGAAGTTTTTTTAGCTGTGGACTTCACAATCGTGACTGTCTCAAGGATAAGGTGGTTTGCCTTATGCCTTCAGGTGTGTCCTATGTCTGTAAATGTGTGTGTTCACAGGACCGGTTTGCCTATTCTGGGGAATGAAAAACCCAAGTTTCTGGGTGAAAAAACCCCCCACCACCACCTCCGTATGAAACTAGCTAACTCACATTTAGTTGAAAGAGGCCACATAAAGGTTCCTCACATCCTGGAGAGGAATTGAACCCGAATCTTTCCAACCAAAGTGCTTCATATGTACTGACTGAGCTACTGAGGCTCATCAAAGGGTACTACAAAATAAAATAATAATTATAATAATAATAAATAAAATAAAAATCCGTCACAGGTGGCTTGAACTTCATGTTTTGACATAGTCTATTCTGCTGCTGCTCACAGCAGCTACAAAAAACAGCTACCCACAGTCTCATATTTGACTTTGAATTGTTCACAAATGTTTTTTTTTTTAAACCATTGTGAGCAACAGTATAAGTTGAGTGAATACCTAGAGTTCAAGCCACTTATAATATCTCCTCCCTTTTTTTAAAATTCCCTTTTCGTATCCTTCCATAATGATTAATATTAATGTAATAGTTAATTCATTAACAAATCCATTTGTGATAAAGGTATCGGAAAATTCATCAAAGCCAAAATGCAGGAATGTGTGGATATGAGAAATAATACACTGTGAGAATAGCATGGCTTTCTGAAGTGTAGGTGTCATGCCTTAGTAATTAAATACTTTTTTATAATAGCGATAGTTGAATTGGATAAAGGGAATGACTACACAGGGATACTTTTGGACTTTGCAAAGGCATTTGACAGAATGCCACATAGAACTTAGAAATTAAGGCAAATGAGAATAAAAAGCTGGGTGATACATAAGAGTAATATATAGATGAATCTTGGAATCCAGGAGAAAGCAGATAACTTGACTACTGCTGTTTAATTTGTACCTAAATGATACTGCAGAGCCTCCATAGCTCCGTCAGTATAGGCGAAGCCCTTTGGTCGGAAAGACTTGGGTTTGATTCCCGTCCATGATGTGAGGAACCTTTATCTGGTCTCTTTTGACTAAAGGTGAGTTAGCTGGTCTCATATGGAGTAAAGGGTTTTTCCACCCAGAAACTCTGGTTTTTCATCCCTCAGAACAGGCAAACTGACCCAGTGAATTACAGCCATAAATACTTACGACCCAGACATAGGCCTGATTTGTCAGCTATATGCCAGTCCCAAGCCTAGGTAAAATGAGGTGGGGAGGGGAGGAAGCAATGGTGAACTTCCCTGTAAAAATCTCAGAAACTCTTGCCTACAAAGTTACCAAGAGTTGGATATGACTGAAGGGTTAAATCATCATCATCAAATGATACAGCAAATTATTTGAAGGGAAATATTGTTTGCTGATGATCCAAAATTGGGTAGCATAATAATTAATCAAGGTGATACAGAGACCTTGCAGAATGATTTAAATAGGCTGATATTATATGAGTAAAGGGAAATGGATGTCATTTAATGTGGAGAAAATGTAAAGTCATTTATGCATTTTGGGATGAAAAGGTTGCAAGCTGTGTATTACATTAACAGAACTGTACTCCAGCAAATTGATGAAGCTAGAGGGTATTGGTGGTTAGACAGTTGAAGTTCAGAGGGCGTATTGCAAAATTGTCCAAAGTAGCCTATAAAATGACTTTATTATTGAAAAACACTAACAAGAAAATATAAAAAAAAAGTTATCATTTCTCTGCATAAGACTTTAATATGACTGCGTCTTGATCATTGTGCTCAGATCTGATCATCTGTGTTCTTTGGGATGAGGAAATAGTGGAGAAGATCCAGAGGCATATAACCAAGATGATCGGTGTGTTGTGGAATTACTCCTTATGATAACAAATTGACAATTTGTGGGTTGCAGAGGTTGATTGAACTGGCAGATATAGGGGTTATCCTAGAAATTGAATAAACACGTATTTAACAAGGGTATTAGGACTGGTTTTTTTCACCCAGAGAATGGTGAATGAGTTTGCTTGAATCAACATACTGTAAGACGTTGTTGGTGAATTTGTTCTTGGAAAGCTATGATGGATGTTGATAAAATTAGTGTAGGTCTCGCATGATTTGTCTTCAAACACTGGAGATACCTGTGCAATATTAATCCTGTCTTAATATAACTGTACAGAACTTAGATCACATGATAGCAAGTGTTTGTTTAGAAGGCTTTCATTACTCTTATTAACAGAGATGCTAATAGCATTAATAGCCATGAAAACAATCCTAATAAATCAAATAATACAGTAAAGCTCTCACTCAGAGAATGAAGGGATTGACTTATTGGTCTTAGCATAAAGAAATCATTACCCACTTCAGCAGTAATGTTTATTATATTCGAATTTTAAATATTCTTGCTGCTAATTAAGCTAATATTATTAACACATTTCCTGCCACGCTCCTCGGGCATAGTTACCGCATGCCAAGCACTTTCACTTCTACAAGGTCAGTATAAGTTATCTCGTAGCTGGCTTATCAGGCAGAATTTTGTTTCATACGCCAACTACAAGCAATCTCATATCACCCCCCACCACCTATGTCTTACATGCACTGACGACTATGTAACTTGAGTTCAGAGACAGTGACATAAAGCATTCAGTGCAGTAAGGTTTATTGCATCTAGTCTTACAATTATTTAAAATTATCTAAATAAAAATCCTCCATTTCACCTTGGCCAGTAAAAGAAAGCTTATTGATGAAGAATTAGAAGCTTAAGCTAATATTGGTTCCCATTCCAAAGATGATTATAATCCTACAGACGACTCTAGTGATGACTCAGATGATGGTATAGCGTATATAAATATATGTATATGTTGAAAAAACTTCAAAAAAATTATTTTATTTGCATTCATAAATACACAGTTTACCCAACAATACCTCTTATAATATACTATACTTTTGCTGAAATTATTTTCCTTATACCAAGCCCCCAGACATGTGCTCTGCTTTATTCACAAGCTAAGGGTCCAAATTAATGTGCTTATATAGTTCGCCCACCGATTAGAGATCCTTCAACACTCCTGCACATGTCAGAAAAAGGAGAATCCATTCCGATAATAGAGTAATCAGTCTGTATTGTGGGATGAGTTGTTTATTATTACAGGTCGGAAAATTAACTTCTCTTTTATGATTATTATAGTTAACTATGTTGCTTGTATATAACAAGCAACATAGTTAACTACAGTTGGAAAAGTTTACCTATAAAGCATGTGATTTTGCATGTTGGTGACCTAATACGTCCTTCATTTTTTTCTCCCCTTCGGTATGAATCGACTATTCTTGGCAAGACGCCAAGCAGGGACCTACAAATGGTGGGTGAACTATACTACGGGTTAACTCGTGCTTGGCATAGGAGGTCGGTAATCGACAACGAGTATATTCGTAGTTGGCTTGTGAGGTCATATACCAACTACGAGTATACTCGTAGTTGGCATTGAACACGTTAAACTATGAATTGTGCTTTTTTACATATCTGCATTAATACAGGTGTATTTTATTTTTTATACTAGTAGTATTATGCTTGAGAACATTTAATTGTAAACTAAAAATGTCTGCCATTATAATTTATATAGGTACATTCTGAGCATTGATAATCAGCAAGAATTGGAAGAATATTTCTTAGAAATTTTAAATGTCTCTGATTTATCTCATCAGGAATTTCTCAAGGAAGTTATTTCACGATGGCATACATTGAGTAAGTATTTTCCTGTCATTATATTTAGCATATTACATAAAGAACAGATCTTGTTAATTTTACTGACAATGTGTAAAGCTGTTCTTTGTAGGAAGTTTTCGGTATTGAGACCACATTGTAATATAAGGAGCTTATTAAAAATAAACAAAACCCAACAAGTTTTGTGCATTAAGACTTACATCATCAGGGGTAATGGTACATAAGAGTTTTACACAACAAAAGCCAATTAACAATTAATTACACATATTAGATGTATTTGATAACTTCACAACTGTTAAATAATTGATAAACCAGAATACAAATGATAAATTCGTTACTGTATGCATGTTGGAACATTGCTAATTGTTGCTATCACATGTGCTGTATCCTAGGTCTATGGCAATTAAATTTTTGATGAAAGCAAACCATACTTCATGTAAAATTAAGGATTGATTTTTATTGCATTGTGTAGATCCTAAGCATTTGTGAAGCTGCTTTAAATTTGTTTATGGAACAGTTATTATCAATATATGACATATTTGTTTGTTGCCAGAGTAATACTTGATGGCAGTAGTGGTTGTGTGGAATGCCAAGCCTAATTTATGCTCTCTTCTTTTTTTGATATCTTTTATGTGTTCATACATGCAGATTTCTCCCAACCTTCCAGTCTTGCTTACATAACTAATGCCAGAAGAGCAATGAATCTCATAGATGCCTAGTTTTTTTCATGGGCTGATGTGGTTTTGGTGGATGTATTAATCTTGATATTTTTGGTAAAGGTAAAAAAAAAAAAAAAGAAAAAAAAAGCCACTTTTATGTTGTACTCGTGGAGCAATGCAACCACTTTGTCCATGATGTTTTTGATGTGAGGCAGTGTGATTGCATTCTTGAAATCTTGTTTAAGTAAGGGAGTTGCAGGAGATGTATTAAGAATTTTTCTGATTGTCTTGGGTTCAAAACCGTTAAGTATGAGGTTCTGTTTCAGGTGGTGCAGGTCTTCATTTCTTTTAATCGGCGTGCTTGATATATTGTATGCCCTGGCTCATAAAGTTTTCATTATGCCTATCTTTTGCAATGGATGGTAGTGTGAAGCGGCATTTAAAAATCTTCCCGTTGTGGTAGGTATTCTGTATACAGAGAAGAATAACCTTTTTCCCTCTTCATTTGCTTCAACAAGGATATCAAGGAAAGGGAATTTTTTGTTCTAGTTCAATAGTGAATTTTATATTAGGATGCAAGTTGTTCAGGTAATCTTTGAAAGCAATCAGCTCATCTACCCTTCCCTACCATATGATGAAAATATCATCAATATCAAGAAAATATCAAGAAACCAAAAGTGGTTTCTTGATATTTGTGGTTTCTTTGATAGGTTTTGAATGCATTAGTTTCGAAATTTTCCATAAGCAGGTTGGCTAAGGCTGGAGAAAGGGGAGAACCCATGGCAAATCTGTTCCTAATATTTGTCTTGAAATATGAAAAAAGCATTTTCCATGCAGTGTTTGAATAGTTCTACAGTATCTGGTAGGAAAAGATTTACAGGTAGATCCACTGTGTCATTTCTGGGTACATTGGCGAAGAGACTATATCGAAACTTGCTAAGATGTGTGAATGTTCTATATTTATATCTTTTACCTTTTCAGTGAAATGCAAACTATTCTTTACAAATGATTATTTTTCTTACATGTGGGGATATCATGTTTGACATATTTTGCTAAGTTTGAGGTCGGAGAATCTCTCCCATATACAATTGGTCATAACAGAATATCATTTTTGTGCATTTTTGGTGCGCCATAAATTCTTGGGACCAATGGATGTTTTGATTATAAAGATTTTTAAATTCTTCTAGCCAATTAGATAATTTTTTGATCAAGTCATTGGTTTTATTTTGTGTGTGTGTGTGTGTGCCATCTTTGGGATCCCTGTCTAAGGATGAATAGGTATTGGAATCTTGTAATTGAATTGAATCTTCGTATTTTCTATATATATATATATATATATATATATATATATTATTTATTTACACACACACACACTTTGTTACTAAAATTATATATATATATATATTAGTTCGAAATTTATTTAAATACCTGTAAAAACTTACTTTCAAGTCTAGTATAGTGAAACAGATATATAGACTTGGAGATAGAACCTGTTTAATTAAAGCAGGGAAAAGATATTTATACTAGGTGACTTAATCCATAACGGAATTGATTAATATACATGAAATGATGTTTAAATTGATAGGATTGTAGTTAACTATATCTAATATCTGGAGTCTGACAATTCAGGTCTTACTTAGCATGCAGAATCACTAGGATGTCAGTTCTCCAAAATACCAGTTCTTGAAGGAAAGACTGTTCAAAAAGAGAGCTGTGGAGCACTGCAAATTTAAATAGGCCTTATTTCAACAGCTATTCAATTTGTAGAAGCAGTTCTGTTGAACATCTCAAATATTACTGTTTTTTTTTTTTTTGTAATAAGTATGTTATTCTTACTTTTTATGTATTAGGCCTAGCTCTTCCAAACCATACCCATCACCTGATGATAAGGTGATTAGCCCTATGCCTCCTGATGTGTCCTATGTCTGTAGATGTGCGTGTTCACGGACGGGGCCATTTGCCTGTTCTGGAGGACGAAAAACTCAAGTTTCTGGGTGAACCCTCCTCCCACCTCTGTATGAGACCGGTTAACTCACCTTTCACTGAAAGAGACCAGATAAAGGTTCTTCACATCTGAATGTAGGTCTTTCCGACCAAAGAGCTTCGTCTATACCGACTGAGCTACGGTGGCTTGTAATAAGTATGTTAATCTGTTTATTTTCTATGAATTCAAATGGCATGCATATTAGATCTGGCTCACTCACAACTACAGTGTTGCTCAAATCATGTCATGAGTGCTTTTATTGCTACAAACTTTTAAAGATCCCTTAAGAAACATGTAAGTAAAATAAAAAAAAAAAACATTTTTTTTTTACTCTACTTATATGTTTAAGTTATCAATAAAAATTATTTATATCCTTAGTGATATAAATACTACAGGACAGTTTGAAACAGATTAACTGCAGCATGTTAGAGATTATATGCCTAACAGATTGGAATCCTTTTAGATGATGAGTTCAAGACAGATTATGATAACTGTATGTTATCATGAGTTCAAGGAGTGGTATGATAGACCATTCATGCTCTCACCTCTCTATCAGGCAATGCATTCCACGGTTCAACCCCCACCACCCCGTGCAAAGAAACCACTCCTCACCCTTTTGCTCACAGCTTCCTTTCATAACTTCTAGGGATGGCTCTTTGTCCTTGCTCCTCTCCCCTGTTCCACCAAGTGAAAGAATGCTCCAGTATCAACCCTGTAACACTACCTCTCAACATAATAAGTTTAATCCTTTATCCAAGTGTGAGCAAACAAAGTTTGTGCCTGAAAGTATCTTCAGGACTGGGGTAAGGTAGTGCAACACCAGGCAACTCGTTGCAAAGGTGGAGAAAGCGCTCATCACTCCTATCTCAGTATCTCCCATAATGCAAAGCACATCTCCTTGCGGATATGTGTAATGCTATGCATTAAGGCAAGGGCCACTATCCATACCGGTTTCGACCTTTATTGAGGTAGAATGGGAGTTCATATCTCATCATCATTGGCCTCTTTAGAGTCAAAAAGTTGTGCTGAGAGCCAGCTTTGATAGTAAGAGAGGAGTAGAAAAGATAGAGTAGATAGTAGTAGGTAGTTAAAGAGGCCTCAGTCGATCTACTTGGCCTTACTCAAAAGTCAGTGCCAAGCAGATCTCTGACATTTCCTCCCTCCATCCGTTCTTTTCAGCTTTCACCGTCAGTCACCTCTTCAGGTGTCTGTCCGAGGAAAGTGGGGAAAAACAAATGCAGGAGGACACACATAAATTAAAAAGCAAAGGAACTAAGACACACAGAAACAACAAAGGAGCTAGAACATGCATAAACAGAACAAAAAAAAAAGTCGGTGAATGAACAGAAAAGTATTGCAAGAACGGGGGAAGAGCCTGGCCCGAGTGATGCAACCTGCAAGGAGCCGCACCGCCTCGCTGTAAGCCTTCGCCGCTCGGGTTCTCAGGTCTGCCCCCCCTCCTATGTGGATTAAGCGTGAATATACAGAAACAGAACCAAGAAACTTAGAAGGGGCTTTTTTTTTAGATCCTATTTGCCCTGCTATTTTTTATCGCTACCTCCTAGTCTTTTACCACATTTTCCGTCACTGTGAGTACGTGTACTGACTCTTCATCATTTAGTTTCCATATTCTCTTCAAGCTTTCATTCCATTTCGCTCGGTGGTAACTGACGTTCCCAAACTTGAGCCATATTTTAAGACTCTAGCTCACCTTCACATTGCAAAACAGCGTCTCCTTTTTCCTGTAGAGCTGTGTGGACTTTGTTTCTTATCTCGGGTTTATCCCTAAGATAGAATAGGATTCGTTTTGTTACATTCAAGTTCTCATATAGGGGTTCTTTTCCTTTTACCAGTTTTGTAATGGGGTGAGAAGAACTGGTGTTTGTATCTACTGGTAAAGTTCTTTTTTCAAATTCCTTCATTATCCATGGGTATCTCTTTTCCAAATCTACTCGTGTCAGCGACTTCAATATGTTGCATAAGTGTTGTTTTTCTTCCTCTGTTAAGTCCAGGTGACCGTCCAGTTGATGGGGCTCGACCTTGGTTATATCCTTTACATAGAGTTCTCCCCATATGAGTTTATTGCTCCTCTTAAAGAACAAGAAAGTTGGCTCTCCTTTTGTGGTCATTATCTGAAATAGTTTTTCTGCTGTTTTAAGAGATCCCTTAAAGTTCTTCAAAATGACAGAGCCGTTTGGGGTATTGCTTTTAACAAAGTCTGTTTCTTCCTTAGTTTCTGGATTGTTTCCTTGCTCTCTACTTCTTCTTCTGATGAGGTTTCTTCCTCATTTTCTGTGTTGTTTCGCATTATTATCTCATTTCCTTCCTCATCCTCATCTGAACTTGAGGCTTCTATTTGACTTTCAGTGTCCTGTTTATTTCGTTTCATTTCTCCTTCTTCTTCCGGCGTGATGGGTCATTTTGTTGTACTGGTATTGATTTCCATTTCCTCTGTTTCTGTGCTGTCATTGTTGCCTTCCGATTCAACGGTGTAAGATTTCTTAGTGTTCCATTTTTTTTTCTTCCTAATTTTCCCTTCTGCGTTCCTCCCAGTTATTGCCTGATTTCCTAATGTAGTTGTTGCGATAGCTGGTGGTTGGAGGGCTGGAAAGTCTTCTGATTCCGTTGTTTGTGGTTCGTTTACTGTTTGGCCGGTAGTTCACGAGTGCTGTGATGTGAGTTTAGGACTGATTACTGGAATGGCTACTGCCGCAGGTGTTATGGAGCCTCCTGCTCTTTCTGCAAGTGTCCTGTTAGGACAAATGTCTATTCTATGAGAAGTGTTCCCACATTTGCGGCACGGTGACTCACATTTATCCAATATGTGTTCTGTTGATAAGCAGTTGCGGCATTTGTTGTTTTTCGGGCAGTGAGCGCTAAGGTGGCCCAAAGCGGTGCACCAAAAACATTGTTTTCTTACTAAAATTAAGGGGATATTAAATCCCACATAGTTTTAAAACCGAATAAGAAACTCAAAGATAGGAATCTTCTTCTCACTGATGAAGCCTCAAAAAAGGCTGAAACCGGTCTGGGTAGTGACCTCCCTCGATAATGTAATAACAGCATACATTTCCTAGGAAATGTGTTTTTACATTATGGAAAATACCTAAGAATAGCCATCTGAACTTTACTCACCTTTGCAACGAGTTGACCGAGATTGTACTACGTACTAGGATCACTTGCATTGGCTAACGCTAGTGTTCGCCGATACTTTATAGTTTACTATATTCGGCAAGAAACTCTCTGATTCCTATCTTTGAGTTTCTTATTCGGTTTTAAAACTATGTGGGATTTAATATCCCCTTAATTTTAGTAATGTTTTCATTGCCGAAATGAAGCTTATTAGCTCTTTATACTTAAGTAATTGTTTTCTTATGCCTGGGTAATTAATTATTACTCTTGCTGAGCCTAAAAAAATCAAGTTGGGGATTTCTGTTTTCATTTCAATTGAAATGCTCACTTCCCCTGATTTCCACTCTGGGATATCCATGTCTTGTCCGATTGATACGTTTCGGACAATCCCCCACTTTGAGAAAATGGTTTTAATGCTTTCCTCCCCTTTCTCTAGATATTCGAGTGGAAACCTGTCAACTTTTACGGATTTTAAAATACTCCCAACTAGGAAGGGTAGGTATTTTCTTCCTTCACATTCTGTGCCTTTAAGGAGCATTTCCCTTGTCTCTATATTGTTTGTTACTATTTGGAATCTTTCCCCCCCCCGTAAGGGGTAAGCCCATAAATGCTTTCTGCTTTGGCGACTTTGAGAAGAGCTCTCACAAACGTCGCTTTGTCGATGTTTGGGTCAATTTCGATCCCAAGGGTACGAACTCTTGGCAAGAATTTCGACATTCTTTAAAATCAAATACCTTACCAACGGAATAGCAAATTTCAGTCCCCGAAAGGAGATGACCTAAAACGGACCTGCACCAATTGGAACGAGGCCACAAAAAATAAAAGCCAACAAAAGAAAAACTAGAAGGGTTCTTACCAAACAATACTGGAATAGGAGCTCTCTCTCGGGATCTGGTAACTGGAATACAAAAGAAGACTGGAACATGGAGCTTTCTCTCGGGGCCACTGAAAACAGGTCTCGTCAGTGGGAGCCAGGCGCAGTAGTGGAGATACAAAGGCAGAAGCAATGAGAGGTCATCCTAACCTATAGAAGTTGCCAAAGGGTGTGCAACCTTATTATTAAATTACTCCGGATTCACAGAAAGATGTTGAGAGTTTATATTTCACATGGTTAGACTATAATAAGTTTAGTTTAATCCTTTATCCAAGTGTGAGCAAACAAAGTTTGCGTCTGAAAGTACCTTCAAGACTGGGGTAAGGTAGTGCAACACCAGGCAACTCGTTGCAAAGGTGGAGGAAGCTCTCATCTCACTATAATGTTGTTGCACTACCTTACCCCAGTCCTGAAGATTCTTTCAGGTGCAAACTTTGTTTGCTCACACTTGGATAAAGGATTAAACTAAACTTATTATAGTCTAACCAAGTGAAAAATAAACACTCAACATCTTTCTCTGAATCTGGAGTATTTAATAATAAGGTTGCACACCCTTTGGCAACTTCTATAGGTTAGGATGACCTCTCATTGCTTCTGCCTTTGTATCTTTACTACTGGGCCTGGCTCTCACTGACGAGACCTAATAAAGGTCGAAACCGGTATGAATAGTTGCCCTTGCCTTAATGCATAGCATTACACATATCCGCAAGGAGATGTGCTTTGCATTATGGGAGATACTGAGATAGGAGTGATGAGAACTTCCTCCACCTTTGCAACGAGTTTCCTGGTGTTGCACTACCTTACCCCAGTCCTGAAGATACTTTCAGGCGCAAACTTTGCTCACACTTGGATAAAGGATTAAACTAAACTTATTATAGTCTAACCAAGTGAAAAATAAATCCTCAACTACCTCTCAACAGTTTAAAAGTCTCAGTCATATCACCTCTCCTCCTATCTACCAGACTCTGCAGTCCACATTCTCTCAGCCAATCCTCATAACTAACATTCTGCAGTCCTGAAAACTAGTATCCATGTGTTACAGCTTAAGTTCTGGGAGGACACCATGTTGAAGGTTTAATGGCTTATTGACAGCACTAGGAAAGGATTAAAATCTCATTTTAATGCTTCCGATATTTCATCTTAGTCACTGAGACATCTTCATGGAGTACAAATAACACTTGTAACACACACACACACACACACACACACACACACAAAGACAGCACAATAAATACTTAATGAAACGTGTGGACGACTCTAAAGTCCTCTCTAGGTGTGTGCCCTCCAGAGCCGAGCCTTGTGGTTGTGCAGATTGTGCGCCGCACAAGGGCGCATGAAGATCGGGGCACCATTTCACGATGGGAAATTAATTATATATATATATATATCATCATCATCATCATCATCATCAAATTCCTGCCATGTACCCTCAAGGGGTGTACAGGATATGACAGTACTACATGAAAAAATTACATCATTACTAACTTCCTATCTACAATTTTCCTCCAAATCAGTCTGTTACTTGTCAAGACTCCAACATTATCAGATCTTATATTTCTATTGTCTAAGGCACTTTGTACCGTATCAATCCACCTATATCTTGGTCTTCCTCTGGGTCGTTTTCCTGCCAACCTGGCAGAGAACACTTGTTTTGCTAATCTTTCCTCTCCCATTCTATTTAAGTGACCATACCATCTGAGATTAGCTCTGCTAACGCATTCCTGGATGCTGACAATGTCAAGTTCTTTCCTAATATCCTCGTTTTTAATATGATATTGCCATTGATGCCATCTGTTCACGCCTTTAATCTTTCTCAGGACTCTCATATCTGTGGTCTCTAGTCTTTGGTCAAGTGTTTTACTTCTGACCCAGCTCTCAGATCCATAAGTTAAAATTGGTTTGAACACAGTCTTGTATACAGCTAATTTAGTGTTCCGACTAATTTCTTTCTTATTCCATATGAATTTATTCAATTGACTTCCCACGATACCAGCTTTGCTGATTCTGTTGTCTATTTCTATATTTAGTTTACCATCTTCAGTAAAAATTGTGCCTAAGTAGCTGAAATGTTTTACTTGTTCCACAGGTTCTCCATTCACAACACAATTGACATTTTCAATGATTCTGCCTATTTTCATTGTCTTTGTCTTTTTATTGCTGACCTTCATACCATATCTATTACAACAGCTATTCAACTTAGTCAGAGAATCTTGCAGACTTGTAGCGGATTTATTTAGAAGTATAACATCATCCGCATAAAGCAAAGAGCTGACATTAACATCTCCAATTTTGATATCAGGTTTAATACCACATTCCTTCATAACGTGATCCATATAGATAATGAATAACAGAGGGGATAATGTACATCCTTGTCTCACACCAGATTTAACATTAAACCATCTTCCTGTACTACCTTCAATTCTAACTGCTGACTCACAACTCAAATAAAGACTAAGTATTGCTTGATATAATGCCCCATTGACACCATATAACTGCAGCGTATTGAATAGCTTCTCTCTTGGCACCTTGTCATATGCCTTTTCCAAATCGAAATATATATATATATATATATATATATATATATATAAATTTTTTTATTCTTGAATTATATCGTACTATATAAATATCACAATTACAAATTATAGTTAATGCAATAAAAATGAAATTTTAAATCACCTCAAATTATGAATTCTAAATAATCTAACAACATTTTTAATATTTGTTAGATTATTTATCTGGTGATATATTAATTTTTAATTGAATATATCACCAGTTTTTTATAATTTGTTTGAAGTGAAACATTATCAATATTACCACAGATTTTATTTCACAAGGTGAGCATCGACTCAGCAAAAATTGTATGAATATTCTCGATTGTTTATTATATTTTTAGTGGAAATTGTTAGTTTAAGACAGACCATGAAGTCATACCGTCGGCAGGGTGTAGCATAGAGGCAGCCTGCCTAATGGCACTGCTTAATAAGGGCACTCGTTCAGCCATATTACGGCAACATGATATTTTACAAAAATACCGCATTTAGTTTAGCAAATGAAAAAAGGAGCCATTTCTCATTGACAGTTAAATATGTGCTTATTATATTTTATTAATAAAAAAAATTACTATCCTACATACTAAAACTAAACATTTTAGAACCCACTTATTAGATATTTAAGGAAACAACCCATAAAGTATCATACGATGTGAATTTCATAAACTTTTATAGTCTATATATATATATATTAAATTATATTATGCATGAATTCTCCTACTCAAATTGCAAATCACTATCGCCCCCGACTTTCACATTTTACTCCTCTACAGTAAACAATACGCCCTCCACAACAGCAACTATACTGCAAGAACACGAAAAGCAATTAATTTTATCATGTCACTGAATAAGGTTCACAGACATTTGCAGACTGTGTAATATATTTCTCAACAAATAGTGCAATTAGAGACGACTGGGAATATATAAACACTAACTAATAATCACATCTCCCCTCCAACAGAAACTGCTGTATAGACTGGAGCAAACCACATTGCAGGTGCAACATATGGTTTTGCTTGACACTACACCAATCATGAACATGTTAAAACTTGGAAATATATAGTGAATGCATTACAGATATTATGGAAATCGGTTTAAGAGAATTAGCATTTCAATTCAATTGTCAGCTTGTTTTGTTTGGGTAGCGTGATCTTTTGTTAATATCGCACCAATCATATGCACTTCTTAATAGTTGCTTTTTCTCTACTGGCCTACAATCGCACACATCTTTCACTTCTCATTAGTAATTTGTCAAGGATTGTTCATTACGTATCTCAAGTCTTAAATTACTGGTAATTTTTGCTTGATATAATGGGAAAGAAGATGACTCTATTTGGGTAGATAACTTTGATTGCACACAAGGAAACCACTCTTGAGGACAGAAGTGATGGAGAATAGAAGCTTCTTGGTAAGTCATACCCATTTTCATTTTTTTTTTCTGAAAACATTAGTTTCTGAAAATCCTCGCATATATCTCGCACCACGATTTTTTAGCTTTAATTTTGGGAAAAAAGTGCGAGTTATAGTCGATTAAATACGGTAATTTTTTTAGCTTTCAAATTCTTAAGTATGGATCATTGGTTAAAGACTGGATTTATAAAAACACACAAAAGAGAGCAATATAGCAGATATAGAAATAGGCAATTTCACTTGTCTCATTGATGATAAATTATTTATATTAAATATAAATGTATAGTATCTTTACAAATTTTGTTCTATTAAAAATAAATCTTTTTTTTTTGTTTAAATGTACATCTAAATTCAAATAAAACAGACATTTACAATGAAATATATTTTTATTATTATTATTATTATTTTGATAAGGGTATTTTGAAAAGTACCTGGTACTTGGTAATGATAAAAATTAAAGAAGGGGGGTATACAGATATTTGCAGTTTCAGAAACACTGATCTATCCAAATATTTAGTCTGAAACATAGGTGTATAGTACGATGTTTGTTTTCTTAAATTCAACTTCGAATTTGGATAGACGAAATAGCATCTATCCAAATATGCACTTCTTACATTTTTTTCAGTATCGTTTCAATTTTGAATGGGAAACATATTGAGTATTGTATATGTTTAAGTGACTTTGGACAATTTTTAACTTGTTTTTGTGAATTTGGATTATTATTCACGTAGAGTAAGTACGTCTATTATATTTTAGCTAAGTTTGAAAATCAGTTTTGTTGTTTCATTTTAGTTAATTATCTTATTTTGGAAACAAAAGATTTTTATCTTATGTTGGGTAGACATCTAGAAAATAAATAATTTTCAATAAGAGATTTATTTATATAAATAAATCTCTTATTGAAGAGATTTATTTATATAAATAAAAAGAGATTTATTTATATATTTGTTCTTGTTCTGGTTGGAAGACATTGGGGTTGGGGTCCTTTTACTAATTTCTTTAATAAATAATTTTAATATTCTAAAAATTTCTTAATTATTAAACAATTACCAGAATGTAAAAAATATTAAATAAATATCACTGAGAAATCAATCAGTGCCTAATATCTCTGCATGTTAATTTTCAAAAAAAATACTTAAAATGTAAGCATATTTATTATTCAAAACATCTGAAAAATCAAATTCTCTAGGGAAAAAAAATAGTCAGTTTTGGGCCATTCACCTTAAAAATAATAGGGGTTAAAAAATAAGTTTAAGGGAAAATTTCAGCAATTATTATTTATTTTGGTGGACAACTTTTAATGCTCTTCTTATTTTAAAGTCTAACCAAGTGTGTTAACCCCCAGATGTCGGGAAAAAAGCCAAACAAGTTATCCGATGCAAAAACCAGTAAAAGACAATTGCAACGAGTACAACTGGAACATAAATTGGCTGGATCGTTGAATAAATTTTTAACTTCAGGACCACATAAAAAATGAAGAACAGAAAGTTCTGACAAAGCAAGTACTCCGTGCAGCTCTACTACAGAAAAAGAGAGGACACAAGATAACTATGAAGAAACAAATGTTACATGCGAAGATGAAACTGGCCTGACTGGACTGTCTACAGAAGTTGCAGCAGAAGAAGTATTGGATTCCGATTCAGCGAAACACGAAACTTCAAATTTTACTTTAAATTTTAATGTCAATGATCCAGGTACTTGGATGAATCATATAACTACCAAAGTTATTGATTGTTTAGTTGAGCATTGCCCGCATCAAGTAGTTAATAAAGAATTTCCCAAAATTGAATCTGGCTGCAAGTTTTCCGATTCATACTATTATTGAACTTTAGCAAATGGAGAAAAACTTTTACGAAGTTATTTAGTTTATTCAGAATCGCGAAATTCCGTTTTCTGTTATTATTGCAAAATATTTGGTAGTCAAAATTCCCAACATATTAACAAATACGGTTGTAACGATTGGCAACATTTGAGTCATATACTAAAAATACACGAGATAAGTTCTGCGCACATTGAAAACTGTTCAAAATAGAGCAAACTTAAAATGTCGTTGATTAAGAAATGCATTATTGATTGCACACTACAAAGATTATACGAAACTGAGAAAAAATATTGGTAATCTGTTGTGGAACGGTTAACTGTTCCACAAAAATTTATAGCTTTTAGAGGTTCTTCACAAAAACTTTTTGAAAAAGATAACGGCAATTTTTTAAAGTTAGTAGAAACTATCGCTAAGTTTGATTCGATAATGGCAGAACACTTGCATTGCATCCAAACATCACAAAAAAGGAACATTGCTCATTATTTAGGTGATAAAATACAAAATGAAATCATCCGTATAATTTCTGAAGCTATAAAACAAAAAAGTTTAGAAATGGTTAAAGAGGTGAAATATTATTATTATCATTATTTGACACCTCCAGGGAGTCCAAAGACTCATCAAGGGAAGGCACCTGCTCTACAACTGCTTCCACCACTCATTCAGTAATTATCCACCAACTGACCGCAACTACCTCAACACCATCTACCGCTGACCACCACCACTAGTTTTCCAACAATCACAAACATCCATGCCCACGGCAGGATTCGAACTGGCAGTCTTTTGGCTGGAATAGCGGATATGCTCACCACTCGGCCAGCCAGGCCAGCATTATTCATTCATTCATTATTCATTAATTCTTGACACTACTCCGGATATAAGCCACACAGAACAATTATCTATTGTTATTAGATTTGTTAATCAAAATAAAGATACAAATATAGCAGAAATTCATGAATTTTTTGGGGTTTTCAATCTGCAGAAGATACCACTGGGCAAGGACTATTTCAGTTTATAAAAAATTATTTAAAATTATTGAATATTAACATTTCTGATTTATGTGGCCAAGCTTATGTTAACTGTTCAAATATGCAAGGTAAATATAATGGACTGTAGAAAAAAATCCTTGAAATAAATTCAAGGATTTTTTTTATTCCGTGTGCTGCTCATTCATTAAATTTGGTAGTTAATGATGCAGCTAAGCTATTCTGTAAAACTGTAAATATTTTTGGGCTAATACAGGAATTATATAATTATTTTTCAATATCTGTGAAGCGTTCGGCTATATTAAAAAAAACATTCGTGTTTTAAATTTGAAACCACTTTCTACTACTAAGTGAGAAAGTAGAGTAGAAGCAATAAAGCCACTTAAAAATAATATCAAGGAAATTTACCAGGCTCTTTTTGATATTGCGGAGGATGAAACTAAAGATATCGATCCTAGAGTTCAGGCGGACAACTTAATTTCAAAGATTTATTCGTTTAAATTTATTTACTCTATTCATGTTTGGTATGAAATCTTTGGTAAATGTTGCAAGCAAAATAATGCAGAATCTGACATTTGATATAGGAAAAATTACAGAAAATCTTGATTATGTTATACAAGAATTAAATACTCGCCAAACAGACCAATATTTTGAAAATATTATTAGAACTGCAAAAGAAGTAGCAAACGATCTTAATATTGATCCTATTTTTCCAGACATTCGCAAAAGAACAAAAACAAAAATGGTTGGTTACGAAGTATCAGATGTGACAACGCATGATCCTAAACAAAATTTTTAAATAATTTTTTTCTTCGGGATTTTCTACATGACAACAACTTCAGTCACGGAAAGATTCATACTCTTAAAAGAACATAGCGAGAACTTTAAAGTTATAAGAGACATTAGCAAATTAAAAGATTGGAGCAATGAAGATTTAATGAAATATTGTAAAGATTTGCACTTAAAACTGAGTGACAATAAAGATTCCGACAATCACGATATTGATGGTATGACTTTATTTGAGTAATTAAAAACTTTGCAATGTTTTATTAAAAAAGAGTCGGCTTCTCAGGATGTTTTAAATTATATATATATATACGAAAATAAATTAACCTACACGTTTCCGAATACTGCGATTGTGATGTATTTATTTAACATTACCAATATCCGTAGCATCAGGTGAAAGACGTTTTTCAAAACTGAAACTAATAAAAAATTATTTAAACCAGGCATTGTTGACTTATTTAAAAAATCAGTCAACAATGCCTGGAGAGTGTCTAACGGATTTATCAATTTTATCAATTGAAAATAATATTATGGATTCATTAGACATTAAAGATATTATTAAAAATTTTGTGGCGGCTAAAGCAAGACGGATAAATATGTAAAATAAATCTACATTTATACTAATTGTTATATAGTTAAAAGCACATCTCCAAATTATCTTTATGTAATATTTCTTTTTATATTAAAATAAAAGTAATTTTTGTTTATTTATATATATATATATATATATATATATATTCTGTTGTATTTATATATTAAGGAGTAAACATTTTTGAAAATTTTTATTATTAAAAATTCCTTATTAATGAATTTCAGTGATTACAATGTTCTACTACAGTTAAATAAAATTTATTTTTATGTATGCATATAAACTGTTTTGTACTTTTAACAAAGTAAAATTTTTTGCAAACATTTTTCATGGAAGCTTATTTTATGGGGCACTGAAAAACGTTTTGCACAAGGGTGCCTCCTACCCACAGTGCGGCACTGGTTCCCTCTATGGGCATTTTTAGATGCCACTGATGCTCCATGCTACAAATTGTCAAAACAGCTGGCAAACTCTCTTACTCTCCTTCACTGGACTTACCACATCCTATATAAAAAAATTCTACCTATTTTAAAATCTTGATTAAAAGTCGAACTTTAAATAATACAGATATATTGGTAAACTTTGGTAAATATATTAGTAAATGTTTATCCTTCTGATATCTTAGATCTCTTTTCTTTTGTCATCAAGTCTGGTTATTTTTCTTGGAAGAACACAATTTACAAACAGTCAGAGGAAACTGCTATAAGTCCCCCCCCCCCCCAAAAAAAACTCTCTCTCTCCCTCTTGTCAATTTTTACATACAATATTTCAAAAAATAAGCCATAGACTCAGCCCCTCTCAAACCATCTATCTGTTACATCAATAGTCTACATCCGAGAATCCAGTTTATGATGGAAAAGGAAAATAACAATTTACCCTTCCTTAGATACCTTAATAACAATCCTTCCATATGGTAACTCTCCTTCGTTGTATATAGAAAACCCACTCACATAAGCGGATACATTCACAAAGTTTTCCATCACCACTCCACTCAACTAACAATATGGCATCATTAAACTCTTAGTTGATCTAAAAACTTAGTTGATATCTGGCAGAGACAAGCAGGTTTTTTCCTCCCATAAACTCAAGAAAATCAACCATAGACACAGTGTTTTCAGACAGTAAATCATAGTGTTAGGGTTATGGATCACAAGATGCTGGCACTTGTCAGCTGCATCTCTTCATTAGTGCCATTCTAAGTATAATTAGCAACACTCTTAGGCCGGCAATCTCTGATTAGCTACTAGTAGAGATTGAACTCCCCCCCCCCCAGTCTCCAAAAGTTAGATAGGGCTGAAATGGCCTCGCCTACTCTCTACAAGGGAATAATAGGTGATAGCTGATTTTATTTTATTTTATTTTTTTACAATAATAGGATTATTGTTATTGAAATACTTAAAATTTAAAATACTCCATTCTGCATGTTTTGATATCTTTGTAATTAACCTCCCTGTGCTGTGTGCAAATGATGATCTTGACATTGAGCTAAATATTTTGTAAGAAATAGTTTACATTACTATCTGTTAAACTTTTCATTAATGATTCATAATTATGAATTTATTACCTATGAGTATTCTGAAGGAATGTGCCAGAGAGTTGACACTTGCCTTGACATATTTTTTTAATACAAGTCTTGCACTTGGTCAAGTTCCTAAGGAGTGGAAGGAGGGCAAGATTGTGCCACTTCATAAAGAAGATAATCGAACTCGAGCATCAAACTATAGGCCTATCTCTGTGTCAGGTGTTGTGGTTAAGTTGTTGGAGAAGCTTGTGAGAACTAGGATCCAGAGTTGGGTTGACAACAATGGTATAATCTTTGATGGACAGCATGGATTTGCTAAAGGGAGGTCATGTTTTAGTAATCTACTTATTACAATAAAGTGACTGCTTCCTTGGACAGAGGAGAAGGATACACAGTAATATACTTGGATTTCACAAAAGCTTTTGATAGAGTACCTCATGATAAGTTGACAGTCAAACTAGAGCAGGTGGGGTTGGATATTAGATTAGTGCATTGGATTGGAGACTGGCTATCTGATAAGTATCAACAAGTTGTGTAATGGGGTGCGATACCCAGGAAAAGGAAAGTCACTAGTGGAGTGCTTCACGGGTCTGTTTTAGGGCCATTACTATTTAACTTCTATATTAATGATATTGGCGAGGGTTTGGATGGAGATATTCAGTTGTTTGCAGATGATGCAAAGTTGGGACGAACCATAAAGAGTAGTGAAGATGTGGCCTTGCAAGAGGACTTGAATAGATTGAGTGATTGGGCAAGCAGATGGGGATGTGAGTTCAATGTTGCAAAATGTAAGGTTTTAAAATTTGGAAAACAAAGATGGGATGCAGAATTTATGCTTGGTGAGAGTACATTGTTGGAAGTGGAGGAAATAAGAGATCTGGGGGTGATAGTGGATAAGGATCTAAAATTTAGGGGACACATTGCCAAAATTGTGAAGACAACACAAAGACTTAGGAATGATGCGGAGGACACTGACGTGTAGAAGGAGGGAGGTTCTTGTTCCATTGTATAAAGCTTTGATTAGGCCACACATGGACTATTGTGCCCAGATTTGGTCACCGGGTTTTCAGAAGGATGAAGAGATGTTGGAAAGGGTCCAAAGGCAACTGACTAAGGTAGTTTCTGACCTCTGGAATGTTGAGTATGAGGAAAGATTGAGAAGATGTAATTTGCAGAGTCTAGTGGAGAGAAGGAAGAGGGGAGATATGATAGAGACCTACGAGTTGGTAAGGGGTTGTTATAAGATCAATGGTGGAGAAGTTCTACAGAGAATAGTGGGAGATCAGGGGAGAACCAGAGGTCATCCCTGGAAGCTGTATAAAGAGGGAGTGAGTAGGGGAGTGAGAGGCAGGTTTTTTCGTGCAGAGTTGTGAATGATTGGAATGCCTTGCCTGAGAGTGTGGTGTCTGCAAGGAGTTTGAGTGTGTTTAAGACACGGTATGATGAGATGTGTGTGTGTGATAAAAGAACCTCCCAGATGAGTCTTTGACTCCAGAGGTCTTGTTTAATAATAATAATAATAATAATAATAATGAGCTGTTTCACATTAGTAAACTTTTTTATAATATTTCAGAAGGTAGAATCCTTCCCTTTGATATCAAAATTTATAGAAAAGGTGATACGGAAGATTATGTTGGTGTGTCAAAGACTAAAAACTCCAAAAGAAAAAATAAAAACAGAGTCAATCCCATCCAGCCAACAGATACAGAAGATTTTAATGTAAGTTTCACTATATTTGCAATTTGAAATTTCATTACTGTTGCTATAGTTCAAAGCAAACCATTGTTCAGAATATCCAAAAAAATCTTGCTTATCAAAAGAGAATATCAGAATAGATAAATCTTAAATAATTTGAAATTATTTAGAACAATGATAAAACAGTTGTATTACATGAGCATTTTTGTATGGTGATGTAATTTACTATCACAGCAATAGAGCCTATTGTTGTCACATCTATCTCAGTTAAAATAAATACAATCTATGAGACCTTGGTTTTTAAAATCAGAAACATGTTTACTAAATAAAAAGGAGATTCTTTCATTTAAAATTTAGGACTAAATTTTATGTTATATAAGACTACATAAAAACCAAATAGAGATTAAATAATCTTTCCCCATGAAAGGTTATTTAGTACATTTTGTACTGTGGGCTAAGGATTTTTTTTTTTTTTTTTTGCCATTTTTATCAATTTTATATATATTTTTTTGTAATTTTATTTTATTTTGACATAGTCCAGTAACCCTGCTCTAGAGACCCAGAACTTTTTTCAAGGCACTTCAGGCCTTCCATAAGTAGGGTAGTGGTCTCACACCAGGGGATGAAATTCATCTCCTACCTAAAAGTGCTGTTCATAAGCTTCTGTTATTAAAGTAGTAATTAATAGGATTACTAATGTTGAATAATAAATTGGGAGAATGAATACGTGAAACTGAGAATGATCGATTTGCAATGTCGTTTGAAAATAAAATTAAATATGAACTCTTAAGCACTTTGTGAAGCTAACCCATATGCTAATACATTGCAAAGTATTAAATTCTAAGCCCTATAGAGTATTGTAAAATTTCGATGTTGCTAAAATAAATTATTTAAAAACATCGACTTTTTACAGTAGGAATTCACCTGAATTTTCTTGTACAAATGTATATTTTAGTTCTCTATGTAAAGCCATCTGTATAAAGAGCAAAATAAGCCCAAAGAGAATTAACTCGCTCATTGTTTAAGAAGGGATATAGAAGTATTGAAACCAAGAGCATCGCCCAAAATTCGGCATATCTTTTGAAGATTGTTTACAAGACCCGTCGCAGGTGAACTTCAAGGTCAATATTGAAAGGGCGCGGCGCGAATCGAAAAGAAAGGCCTGTAGGCAAGATTAAGGCAGTAAAGGGAGGAAGTAAGATTGTCGGCAAATTTTCGAGAAACATTATACAGGGTTCTCCAAACTACTAGAAAGACTCGCACGGGGATGCTAGGGTCCCAAGAACTTAATCAAAAGTGCAGGGACTCTGGTGTATAAAAGGGTTGGTTTGGAGATGTGAGAGGCTTCCTCTTCATCCTGAGTGAACCATCCACGAGAGATTGAGTATCCGAGAAGTGTAAGTTCTGAAGGGGAGGGTGGAGAGACCCATCCACTGATGTCGTACCAGTCACAGCTGAAGATATCCGGAGGCGATAGTTAAGGAGAAATCTTGCCGTAAAGGTCCTGTAGTCGAATAAGTGCGACCAGGTCTATGCAGAAATCCTTCGCCGCGCAGTTCAAGACACCGGTACGCCTACCCTGTATCCCGCATGCTGCTATGACTATTCATCAGTGCCCTGATGTCGCTTCAAGGAGAATTTCAAAACACAGAACGGAGGAGAGAAACCCCACTCAAGCGCTGGAATAAGGAACCAGAAGGACGGAAGACATGCAAGATAGGAAGAGACCCATGTGAGTCTACATTCATTTATTGTTTGTGAATTAAGAAAGAATTCCCTATTGAACTGCTAAATTGTTTAGTTTAAGGAGATAGTATTTAGAGTGTTAATATTTCTTGATGGGGAGGAGGTGGAGAGAATCCAGAGACGAGTGACCAAGATGATAGCAGGTCTATGTAACGAACCTTATGAGAACAGGTTAAAGATTTGTGGGTTGCAGAAATTGGTGGATAGGCAGAAAAGGGGTGATGTGATTGAGACATTCAAATTACTGAAGGGTTTCTATAGGATTAATTCAGAAGATATTTTTGAGAATAGGACTGGTGGTGGGAGAACTAGGGACCATACATGGAAGCTAGGCAAGAGTGTGGTTAGCAAGGGTGTTAGAGCTAGGTTTTTTACTTGGAGAGTGGTGAATGATTGGACTGTGTGAATGTCGAATAGTTGTTCTTGACATGATGTTAGGGCCTTCCTCGATGAGTCTATTGACTCCTTGGAGTTGCCTGTAATAATAAGCTGTTACTTCTGGTTTAGTGGCTTTGTTCTGCTATTGTCACCGATGAATGAAAAGGCTGATGTCAATAGTGGATGAAAATATTTAGTGAGAATGAACTGGAAGAAACCCCTACTCACTTTGGTTGACTTTGACCTGTAAAGGCTCCAAGTGTTACTATGCTAGTCACACTTTGAACATTTACAGCTTGAAATCTGACACAAATGACGAGCAGAATAGAATCGTGAACTCTTTAAATGGAGAGAAAAGCACTAAAGTTAATATCAACTACAACTTAAATCACCTTTGGAGGCAATGAAAATCATTTCTCCCATCCCCCCCCCCCCCTCCTACAAGCTATGTTAACATTTCCATTTGCAGTCTCTCTGTTAGTTAACCTGTAGTTAAAAAAAAAAGTTATTGTGGAAGAGGAGAGAATTGCTGCTGAGCTTGAGAAATGTAAAAATAACTGTCACAATTGCACCTCTTTAGATTGAGGTGGTTCACCTCAATCTAGATAGCTACTCTGATTTGATTGAATGTTTAAAGATCCTTGTGAAGGCAAAATATCTGAGTGTCACAGGAGTTGGTAGGTGAATCATGATTTTTTAGTGTAGTAATGTATTATTATTATTAGGAATGAAAAGAATAAAGGCACCTTTCTTACAAATCTTTTGTAAGAAATGTGCTGGATCTCTTGTAAGGCAGTTGTCTTCTGTTAATTTTATTTACAAAGATAAGGACAGTAGATTCTAAAACTGTTGAGAGGGTGGAAGGATTTGAGGTAAGGGTCATGTGATAAAAACAGATCATTGTGTGCATGCATGCTTGTGTATCCCATTGCCAGATTGAGCAAAAATCCAAAAGGTGAGTGGAGCTGAAGAACACACAGTGCACATTTGTTTGCAACTATATAGGAAGGAATTTTCCCAGAAAAAATACCTATATATAGGTAATGTCTGGGAGATTTAAAAAAAAACAAACATAAAATGCAGTAGTGATTAAATTTTCTTAGTTCTCTATGTATTTTTAGCCACTTTTAGATTTTGTACCTTTGTCGTTGGCTGAAGGTAACACCAGGAGATTTGACAAAAATTGCTGGCTTGATGATTCATTTGAGAGGTATTCTGATTAGGAATGCAATATATATAGAGAAAACACTTATTTGTATTTGAGATCTAATTTTGTGGGTAAAGTTTTCATGGGAAATTTAATTATAGCAGAAAGATGTCTCTAGTATTAAAGGTTCAAAATATATCCAAAATTATTACACTCACATTGCAAAAAATATTACACTCACCAGCCACTCTCCATGCAATCTATTGAGCTGGTATTTAGCAGAATTAAGATCCTAGATCAGGGGTGGCCAACCTTTTATAGTTCATGCGTCAATGTTTTCATTTTTTAGTTAAGATGCGCCATACAAACTTATACCACTTTTCAGCCCTTTTAAAATATAGTAATATGGATATATTTAACAGTTATGCATAAAATGATTTATTATGTATATGGTAACATAGATACTTTTAGCAGTTTTAAATAAAAGGATTTCATATAAAGACAAGATAAACATTAATTATTTTATTGAGACTTTAAAATTGCTTTGCTTTTGCTAAGCTTGTAATGTTTGGAGTTAAATCAGCTACAGAAAGCATCAAACAGTTTTTCAAATTTGAATCAGTTATTCGCGACCATAATTTGTTCTTAATAATTTTCATTGATGAAAATGCTTGTTCGCATCTGTATGTAGTTCCAAAATGACAGATATAACTCTGAGCAAATTTTCTCAGTTCTAGAAAATGTTCACAGGTCAATGATTGCCAGAAATTAATTATATCAGAAGCATCTGGGAGTGGTGGAAGTTCATTAAATTTCATTTTCAATAAAGAATTGGTTTTGAGAAAATCGCTAAAACGACTGTTAAAGGACTCTGGCAATAATCTGAATTTCTCAGTATATTCTGTAAACTTTCCATTATCTACAACAGATTTACTATGTTCTTTTAAATGTGGAAATTGACTTAAATCCCCATTTTCTAACTGGGAGATGAATAGTTTTAATTTCATTTTGAATGCACTGATGTCATTTACTAAGCTAGGAAACAATTTGTTCTTGCCCTGCAGTTTCAAATTTAGATCATTGGGGTGACTGGTAACATCAACTAAAAATGCTAAATCAAATAGCCATTTCTCATCACACAACAGGGCTTTTTCTTCGTGCAGCTCATCCTTCTCTTCCAGAAAATTACGAACACTTTCTTTCAGCTTCCAAAAATCTACTTAGAACTTGTCCTTTAGAAAGCCAGCGCACTTCACAATGAAGGATGAGATCATCATATTCCATATCTAGCAGTTCACAATATTCTCTGAATTCTCTTCTTCACATGCTTCAAATTTAGAGTTTTTCCACACAGAGATTCTTTATGTATAATACAGTGATACGTTAGTAGAGAATGACCTAAAAACCTTTCAAGCAAAGTTAGTACCAGAAACTCTACCTACCGTTGACGGTGCTCCATCAGTGCAAACACTGATGAAATTACTAGAATCTAGTTGTTGATTTTCTAGACATGACTTTAATTTGTCAAATATGTCTGATCCTCTGGTTTTTCCATGAAGTGACTCAAGACCGATAAGTTCTTCAAAGATGTTAAAATTACCATCAATTCCTCTTATAAAAATGCTTAATTGGACTACATCACCTATGTCAGCGGATTCGTCCAAGGCTAAAGAAAAGAAAGAAAGAAAAAGCATGAACATGGTCTTTCAATTGCTCAGTAACATCATGGGAAAGTCTTCGATGCATCTTGTAATTGTTTGCATGGACAGAACAATTTGGTTTACTTTTCTTTCAACATTCTTATCACTAAGTCATTTTCCAAATTTTTGGAGACAGGACTTAACAACTTCCTCTCCATCAGAGAAAGGCTTTTGTTTTTTAACCAACACAAAGGCAATTTCATAAGATGCCTCCAGCATCGCCACACTTTCACAACTTCGTTTCACAAATATATTTTGTCTCTTTTTATTTCTTCATTTTTCTTAACCACATATCCTTTCCGCAACTCAGAACCAGGAACTAACTTCAGTTTTTCTTCTAATTCAGCTTGATGTTTTCTATAGTGTCTGTTAAGATCATGTCTTCTATTATCTGAGAGAATGCAATGCACAACGGTTTTCCCGAAGGACCTGCAGTAAATAAGAACTCATTTTCCCACAGTTCATTAAACTGGTGCTTGCTATCACCTTCTGCTTTTCTTCTGCTCATTTTCTTTTGCAAAGTAATGGGTAACTGACTGTAAAAAAATATTTCAAAAAGTAAAGCTTATTATTAAATAATTTAATTA
Organism: Typopeltis vanoorti; assembly: GCF_054136105.1. NCBI lineage: Eukaryota > Metazoa > Arthropoda > Arachnida > Uropygi > Thelyphonidae > Typopeltis > Typopeltis vanoorti. Next base: position 17,545,533 of record NC_143565.1, on the reverse strand, counting down.
AATTATTTTATCGTTGTAAATATTATGAACATTCAAAAACAGTTCTACAAGTTTAAGATAAGATTCCTGTTTTCATGAAGGCCTAATACAGTTCTATAAGTTTAAAAATCATATATATATATATTCTTTTCATAGAGAGTTTTGTCTCTCTCTCTCTCGGAATATATTATGTCCAATGAAATACAAGATCGCTTCCTGCCATAAAACAGTCGATCAGCTGGCAATCACACACACAACCCAAGCATCCTCATTACGAAAGCTTTGCTGATGATCAGTTAAATTTTAGGAATAAACCTACTATGCGTAAATAAAAAGGAAAGATATTGTATAAAAAAAAAAAATAAAAAAAAAACACATACAAACACACCGAATAATTGCAGGTTTCAGTAATCAGCAAATTAGAGGAGTGGGAAAGAACTAGACATACGTGTTCAAAATGAAAAAAATTATTTTAAAATTTACAGAACTATATTAAGCCTTCATGAAAACAGAAACCTTATCTTAAACTTAAAGAACTGTTAATAAAAACATATAAGTTCAAAAATACAGAATTGTTCATTCACATCGAATCAGAAGATCATCAAATGTTATGACACGAGAGTCAGCTGTAAACTGATTGAGTAACTTGTGACGCACATCAGCTTTTGCTGGTGCCTGTTGCTTCAAGATCAAACAAGTATAATAAGGGCACACTCTAGAATTCAGTGGTAGGTTAATTGTGTGTTTATATATATATATATATATATATATATATATAAATCGTATACAAAATTTTTTTAAATTTTTCTCTGGGGTTCAGTGCGTCACTTCTAATCATGCAGTGTGCCGCTTTTGGCGCATGCGCCATAGGTTGGCCACCCCTGTCCTAGATCAATTCATGGGACAAGGAGAGACATACACCCAGTACTGTCCATGGTCAACCACTAAGAATTTGCAAACTACCAAAATCACAGAGGATATAAGAAAATTCATTGCACCTTACAGTCAGTTGCATCATCATCATCATTATTATTATACAAACACTTCCTGGGGTCATTACACTCACCAGCCACTCTCCATGCAAAAATGCCATGTTGCACTCTCCTATGTACCACATGTTTATACAACTTCCAAGAACGATTGCTTGTCTATCCCCCTTCCCTCCTACAATCCTTTGAAAAATATCCTGGATATTGCCCCTCCTCCTGCACCTGTTTACCAGAGTCTGCAATTTGCATTTGCTGAACTGGTCTTCATAATCAGTATTGCACAATCCCAATACTGCCTTTGTTATCTGCTTCTGAATTTTTTCCAGAGCTTACTTCTCAACTAGAAATGCAGATGACTAAATCAGTGTGCAGTAGTTCACATGTGCTCTAATCAAAGCCTAATCTCTAATCTAATCTAATACAGTGGAATGACCACATCCTTATCTCTACTTGTATGTTCTTCTTAGCATATTAGTATTTCTTTGTGCTGTTTTTATCACTTTTGCAATATGTCCCTTGAACTCCAATTCTCTATCCACCAATATACCAAGATCACTTGCTTTCTCCACCTCCTGTAATACAATACCTTCAATATGATACACTGCTTTACATTTTTGATATCAAAAGTGCAAAACCCTACATTTACTGGTGTTAAATTTATATTCCAACTTGTCTACCCACATAGCTACTTTATTCAAATCGCTCTGAAGCACCAGTACATCTGGATCTAAAATGTCTTCCTACATTCCAATAGACCAGCGTTTCCCAAACTTTTCCTACGACGGAACACTTCACAAATCCTGAAATTTTCACGGAACACCTTGGTTATTTTGTAATGTATTAATTAATAATTAATTGTTGATTCAGCTGATTTTTTATTATCAATTAATAATGGATCGTTAATTATTAATTGATAACATCATTAAATTAATTTGCGCTGGTTTTCATTTGCATATCTCATTCTGATTACTAAAAATTTATAATATTATAAGTACAGGTAACCCTCGTATAACGCGGATGTTAGGTTCTATAGAAATGCCGCGTTATTTAAATCATGTTATGCGAGACTTGGATCACATACAAAAAAGTAGGGTCATGTTCCGAAATCGTTTTTTTTTTTTTAAATAAAAAAAAATATATATAAACAACAATGACATATCCAACAAAAATATATTTTTATTTAATTCAGGTAATTCATGTAAGTAAAGAAAACATATAAACTATGACACAAATACATAGTATAAAATTATAAAAATTACAAATTGCAATTAAGCTTTATTGCACGTAATGCATAAATGTTTTAGGCAAAATAAAAATAAGTGCATACAGTATTTTAATCTTTCATAGCACGAGGATTTGAGGATCAGTTAATAAACATTAATTTTGTCATGTAATCACCTGATGCATTACTACAAAGCAGTAGAGTAATTCTGTCTTTGGAAACTTTCAATCGAGGAGCTGATCTTTCATTTTTCGAAATATAGGTGCATTTTGGCATTTTTTTCCAGTATAACCCGGATTCAAATCAGCATTGAACACCTGGTCTGCATTATAAATGTTTATAAACTTTGAGAGTTTTTTGTTTAATAAGATTTCCATCCAAAGGAAATTTTCTTTTGAGTGCATCTTCTTTCCAAATCATTAGAGACTTCTTCATTTTTCTCTTAGAAAATTGTGTACACGAGCAACAAGCTTTGCACTTACCATTGACCCAGCAATAAACACTTTCTCGGATTTTATGTTCATTGTGTTTGATTGTTTGAATTGTTGATTCATTTAAATTCAAAGTCCTTATAGCAACTAGTTTTTCTCCATTTTTCAACCAATCCATAATTTTAATTTTTTTTTTTTCTTTGAGATGAATTTTTTTTTTAATATTCATTTTTTCCTTTTCAATGCAATTTTTGACCATTACTATAAAAATAATTTTTTTACATAAAAAAGCATTACATATTAATTATGTATGTAACTCACCAGAAAATAGAGTGCTCAACTTGAGATTAACATACTTATGATTTTTAATGCGCTTTCCTGGCAGAAAACGAAGACAATTTTCAACAATAAACACTTTATATGGTATACAATTGATGTATATGTGTGCTAAAGGGTGTTTCCCCTAATACAGTATAAATTCGCTACTTATAACCACCTGCGCGATACAGCCAGACACAAATTTAACGAAGATAAAATTTGATTTTTAAGTCACGCGGTGAAAAATATATGAAAAGATAAAGGGTTACTACAATTTCTAGACTGTATTTTTGTCAAAACCACGTTGTATAAGTACCGCGTTTGAACAAGGGTTACTACAATTTGTAGACAGCGTTATACAAGGGTTACCTCTACTTACGAGTGAATGCAGACTTTTTCTCCTGTGTGCTGGTAGTTTCCCCTCCTTTTGTACATCCTGGAGATCGCTTTGTAGGCTGGTGGTGGATGACTCACTATTTGTTGCATCACAAACACCTTCAATAAGAGATTTCTTAATACCAAAATTAAACAAAGTCCCTTGTCTCTTATTCATATTAAAATTTAAATCTGCAGGCCTATTACTTTTAAAAAATCATGGCACTACGGTTTCGAAACTTTCACCCTACAATACGAACTTGCGAAGTAAGTATTCAATATTACTAGATTTGAGAACCGGATACAGACTACCTTGATCTTCAATTTTAGTAAAAAAATTTTCTTTATACTTCCTTGCTGATTGGTCACTAACATTTGCAACAGAGATCTTATTTCTTTCAGTTTTGAGAATAGAGGATACACCACCCATTGTCGTAATCAGCTTGTGGGCAATTTTTATGATCAGTCATAAACAGCGGTATTCTCTTTTCCGATTGTTGAAAGATTTCGATGTGTGAAAATTAACGATAATTCATGAATATTTTTATGTTTAAAAATATGCTGCTTGGTCACTGACATTTGCTACACAGATGTCATTTCCTTCAGTTTTGAGAACAGAGGATACGGTGTCCATTGTTATAATCCGCTTGCAGGCAATTTTTATAACCGGTCATAAACAGTGGCGTTCCCTTTCCCAAATGTTGAAAGGTTTCGATGTATGAAAATTAACAATAATTCATGAATACTTCCACATTTAAAAATACACAGCTTGGTCAGTAACATTTGCTATACAGATGTTATTAGGCATTTTGGGTCTGAGCTTTTCGACATATTCACGAATATTATTCTCCTCAGAATATTTCCACTATAAAATATTTATTCATGAAAAATGCTTAGAAAACTAAAATTACAAATTCCAGGAGACTTCTTGCAGAAACTTATTCACCTTCTGCAGAACACAGTTTGGGAAACCCTGCAATAGACCTTCCTTCTGTCTTCCTTCTTTTAATCTTCGTTTTCCTCATATATAACACTTTCACATGAAGATATAGTATACCAGCACATATAAACCAGTTCCAAAAAAAAGGAAGACCTTTTACTATTTGTTATCTTGATATATTTATGACAGGGTATTAAGGTAGGCTACTCTGATAATATAGTGCCATTAATAGCATAGGACTGCTTTGCAGTGTATATATATCAGATGAAGAATTTCTTGTTGGTTATTTTGCTAACAGTATATTTTGTATTTCTTAAAAGGATGAAAATGTGGAAAAAGATACTCATGTGGATTCTGTACCTTCAAAAGATAAACAGAAGCAAAATTCTGCTGTCTCTTTAAAAGGAAAGCATAAGTATGTTTCTCTGTATAGTAAAGAAGGTCAAGCAAAAGACATTGTCTTTCTTCCAGGCAGGAACCCTTGTCAGTGTGAGGCCTCTAAGCACAATTTGATTAATAATTGTTTGAAATGTGGGCGGATTGTCTGTACACAGGAAGGATCAGGACCATGTTTTACCTGTGGGAATTTGGTTAGTCATGTTTATATTTTTGTGGTTTTTAATAGACAAGCAGTTTATTTATTGAACCATTCAGATAGTATTTGTTCATATTTAGCAAAGAAATAATAGAGGAATAAAAAGAAATCAAGATATTTTATTATTTTCATATCACTATCATTGAATTATTTTACATAAAATGTCGTTTAGACTGAATCTCTCATAAATTGAGACAATATAATATATTATTATTACAAGGGCACTTTGGAGTCTACATGGAGTCCTAAGACTCATCATGGGAGACCCAAATTATCAGCACAATATGTATCGTACCTTTTTGAAACCATTAATACACAAAGTACTCAAAACTGACTCTGGCAACCCATTCCATTCATTCACCACTCTCCAAGCAAAAAAATCTAGTCCACATAGCTTTACTAACCACACTCTTACCCAACTTCCAAGGATGACCTCTTATTCTACCTCCCCCCCCCCCCAGCCAAGTGATGAAGCATTTCCCCTGCATCAGTCCTATAAAATCCTTTAAGTAACTTAATATTTTTATATCCTCCCTCTCCTTTTTTGCCTATCAACCAACTTTTTGCACTCTACAAACTCAATCTATCCTCATAGGAAGCATTCCACTTATGTGATCAGACTTGAGTACAGTAATATTGTTGTCATATCAAGGCTTTATAAAGTGGGATGAAACTCCCTTATCTCTACTTGTTAGTGTGTTCTTCAATAACCAAGTAATCCTGTGAGCTACCCCTGCAACTTCAGCTCTCTGTCTACTACTACCCCCAGATCCTTGGCTTCATCAGTTTCCTGGAGTACAGTTCCCTCTATGTGGTACACAGCTTGTAATCTTTGTATTCCAAAATGCACAACTTTACACTTTTCCACATTAAATTGACATCTTTCATCTTTTTTTTTCCCCTCTTACTGTCAGCCTATTTAAATCATCCTGCAAGAGTTTGTTTAATTATTACCCTACCCAACTTTACATCATTAGCAAACAACTGAATATCTCCTTTCAGCTTATTAAACAAATTAAATTAAATAGCAATGGTCCCAGCACTGAACCTAACCTGGTTGGCTGAGTGGTTAGCGTGTCCGCTCTCCAGCCAAGAAGCTGCGGGTTCGAATCCCACCGTGGGCATGGATGTTTGTGATTGTCCTACAAACTTTGTGTGGAAAGGGAATCTGCGACCCTACCACTTATTCTAGCAGAAGACATCATTGCCAAAACCATGTGAAGTATGGTAGTGACCCTACGGACATCAAATGTGAATTTTTTAGCCTGGTTGGCCGAGTGGTTAGCATATCCGCTCTCCAGCCAAAGGGCTGTGGGTTCGAATCCTGCCACGAGCATGGATGTTTGTGATTGTCTGTGGAAATAGTAGTGGTAGTTGGCGGTAGATGGCGTTGGTGGGATTTGAGTGGTGAAGACAGACTTGTAGAGCAGATGCCCTCCTTTGATGAGCCTTTGGACTCCCTGGGGGTGTCTAATAATAATAATAACCTTTCGGCACACCACTAGTCACCTGTTTTTGCCTCGATACCACTTTTTGATATCTGTTCAGCAGCCACCCTCTTATTCACTTAACTAGTGTCATATTCATCCCCACTTGTTCTAATTTGCGTAACAGAGTTCCATGTTATATCCTGTCAAAGCCTTTACAAAATCCAGCAGTATCATCATGTATCTGTTCCCTTTATCCAACTCAGCTGTCATTCTATTATAAAAAGTTAGTAGATTACTAAGGCAATGCCCCACACCTTTGTGGTATGGGGCATTGTCATCTTGATAGTAACATGGATTCATTCCATAAAAACTCCACAGTACAGGCAGCACCTGATTATCCATAATATCAAAGTACTGAGCTGCCTTTGTGGAACCATGGACGATGACCAGTGGTCTCACTCCAAATCAGCTGAATGCACCACACACCATTATTCCTCTACCACCAAACTTTACTGTGGGTACAACACACTGTAGTAACAAGCATTCACCAGGCTGCCTCCACACCCACATTCTGCCATGAAACTGGAAACAGGTGAACCTTGATTTATCGCTCCAGTACCATTTTTTACTGGTCAATTGTCCAGTTCATATTCTCTTTGCACTAGGCCAGATGACCCACCTTGTTCATTGTTGTGATGTTTGGCTTTGGGCCGCTGCTCTTCCGTGGAAACCCAGTAAATAAATGGAGCTCTTTTGGTACAGTATTAGCGCTCTGGAGCTCATTATGGATAGTCTGTGCCAAATGTAGGTTTCTGGTTTTTGTGTGCCACCTGTTTTAACATCTTCCTGTCCCTGCCAGTCAATTTTGGTGGCCAACCTGGGTGTTTTCTACACTAGCAATGCCAGAACATCCCCATTTGTTGATCACATCATTAACTGTTGATTTTGGATGCTCCAATTGAGTGGCAATGAGACTTATAGACATGCCACCAGTGCGACAGCCCACGATGATACCTCTCTTGAAATCACTGAATTCACGTCATGTTGCCATACTGCCTGTATTCAACTGCTATGATGAAATACTGCTTCATACTATCTGTACACTGGTTTTTATGTTATTAACAAACCTGGTATGTTCCATAACTTCAAATAACAGGTGTGTCTGCAACTATTGGTGGATAGTGTATTTGGGTATTAGATTACTTTATCTTAAATGAAAAGACATCAAAGTTTTCTATAGATGTTAGTCCACAGAGGATATGAAATAAGTAGTGATCATTTCCTCATTAAAATAAAATAACCGAGTTGTTAGCATATCTGTTCTCCAGCCAAAAGGCTGCGGGTTCAAATCTCACCATGGGCATGGATGTATGTGATTGTCTGTGAAAATACTAGTGGTGGTAGTCAGCGGTAAATGATGAATGTAGAGCGGTTCATTCATTGTAGTTGGATTGAGTGGTGGAGACAGAGAGTTGTGGAGTAGGTGTCCTCCCTCAATGAGTCTTTGGACTCCCTGGAGGTGTCATGTAATAATAATAAAAAATAAAGTTAAGGTTATTATCTAAATGGTTACAAATAAGAACAGAAAGAAAATTTAAAACATTCATTTATAAAAACTAGATTATTAAATGACACAAATATACAAAGGCTATATGAACAAGGAATTAACTAATATTTAGATAAAATAAAACAAAATGAAGAAATAGAATGGCTTAATATAAAAACAATACTAAATATAGCAGCAAATAAAAGTTTAGGAAAGACCAAAAAATTCAAAAAAAAAAAAAAAAGAAACTGAAGATATGGGACAATTCAATCAAAGAAATAACCAAAACAAAAAAAGAAGCATAACATTAATGGTTAAGCAGTAAACAATTAGAAGATGAAATAGAGTATAAAAGAATAAGAGCCATAACTAAAAGAGAAGTCAGAAAAAGACATAGAGAATCATGAAACAAATTTGTTTCTCATTTAGAACATGACATACATAGAATAAGATCCAATGTATATAAGATACTGAAACATTTAAGTACAGATACTAGAGAAAGTATAAAAGTAAACACTGAATTGAAATTAGAGGAATTTCTAGATTGCTATACAGAATTGTGGACAAAGAAATATTTTTTTAAAAAAAGATGGGACAATTCAATCAAAGAAATAACCAAAACAAAAAAAGAAGCATAACATTAATGGTTAAGCAGTAAACAATTAGAAGATGAAATAGAGTATAAAAGAATAAGAGCCATAACTAAAAGAGAAGTCAGAAAAAGACATAGAGAATCATGAAACAAATTTGTTTCTCATTTAGAACATGACATACATAGAATAAGATCCAATGTATATAAGATACTGAAACATTTAAGTACAGATACTAGAGAAAGTATAAAAGTAAACACTAAATTGAAATTAGAGGAATTTCTAGATTGCTATACAGAATTGTGGACAAAGAAATATTTTTTTAAAAAAAGATACTGGCAAACATTCAATGAAAATGAAACAGAAATAACTAAAGAAGAATTAGAAATCAACTTGAAAGAAACAAGAAATGGAAAATCACCTGGAGAAGATAAGTTGGGTTCAGAATTATATAAATATGCAGGAATAAAGTTTAAAAAAAAAAAAAAAAGACTCATTTTTTTAAATAAAATCTATTCAACAAGTAACCCACCAATAGAATGGAAAAAATCAATAGTGATCCCTGTTTTTAAAAAAGGTAAGAGATGATTTTAAAAAATATAGAGGTATGAGTATTCTAAATTCCTGTTATAAAATTTATAGCAGAATTTTAAATAACAAACTAATAAAATATTCCAAATATTTTAGAAGTACAAAATGGATTTAGAAAAGGATGATCATGTATAGACCTGGGCTTTCGCCTAAATTGATAATAGAGAAAAGAAGCGAATACAATTTATAACCACATATTACATTTATTGACTGAAAAAGCATTTGATAAAGTTAAAAGCAGTATTTTATTTAATATATTAAAAGAAAGACTCATACCAAATAATATTCTAAAAGCTATCATAAGTAAATAATCAAATACAAATAACAATAAATTATGAACTATCATATCTGAGTGAGATAAATCAAGGATGTCCCTTTCTGCAAATCTTTTTAGTATTTATTTAAATGGAATAAAAATTCCCATTAAGGGATTAAACTTTCTCCTACTAAACTTAAGCACTCTCCTTTTTGCTGATGATCAAATAATAATTACAAATTCTAAAGATAGCTTACAGAAAGATATTTTAAATTTAAATGAAATATCCAAAGATTATGGAATGATAATATTAACAAAAAAAAAAAAAATCAAAAAGATGGCATTTAAAGGACAAGATCCAATAAGAACTAAAATAGTAATAGATAACAAATTTTAGAACAGGTGAATTCATTTAACTACCTAGGTAAATGAATACTAGATTAAATGTATATAATACATTAGCCCTACTAGTCCTATTGTTTGGAAGTGAAATCTGGACAATAAAACAAAAAGATAAACAAAGATTCAGTGTGTTGATATTGTTGATATTCTGTGTGATGATAAACAAAGATTAATAATAGTTCAAATGAAGTTCATGAGAAAAACTGCCAAATATTCTCTATTCAATCACAAAAGAAATAAAGGAATTATTAAAGAACTAAACCAGGAATGTAATAGAAAAAGCAAAGAAATATAAACATAAATAAGGGAGATTAAATGGTTTCACTTATTGAGTTTATTCGAAACAAAATCGTTGAATAAGTGAAACATGGTTAAGTGAATATACCCTAATGAGAATAGAAATGGAAGTGTACTGTGTTTTTTTTTGTGAGGATAGAAAGGACAAGAAGGGAGGGGGGGGTGCTGCTGATCATAGCAAGGTAATTTTATCCACATAAGGTAGAACATGAAAGAGGGAAATAATGGCACTAATGGGAATAGAAATGGAAGTGTACTGTGTTTTTTTTTGTGAGGATAGAAAGGACAAGAAGGGAGGGGGGGGGGTGCTGCTGATCATAGCAAGGAAATTATATCCACATAAGGTAGAACATGAAAGAGGGAAATAATGGCACTGGTTATGAGGTAGTGGAGATTGACAGGAAGAGATATTTAATTACATGTTGCTATAGGACAGAGAATGTGGATGGTGGTGAAGAAGAAATGTATAAACAACTTGAATTAGTGAACAAAGGAAGGGTAATTATTATGGGCAATTTTAATTATGGCAGTATAGATTGAAATAAAGAAATAGTGCTTGGGAAAAAGGAAAATGAATTTCTTGAGTTCTTCAGAGATAACTATTTAAGGCAGCATGTAAAGAAGGGCACGCGAGGATCGAGAGTTTTAGATCTGGTCATATCATCAGAGAATGTAATTGTGAGTGGAGTTTCACACTTTCCTCCAGTTGGTGAGAATGATTAAGAAGTGATCACCTGAGTTGTGGCTAGCCATATGTGGACTTTTATGAGGAAAGGATATATGTGGAATTATAAGGCTAGTGATTATGACAAGCTTAGGAAACAGCTTAGAACTATGACATGGAATGCAAAGTTGAGGTGTGAGGAAATAAATGCTGCTTAGGAACTGACAAAGAAATACATGACAACATCAATGTGTGAATGTATTCCAAAAGGCAAAAGACTGAATAAGATAGGTGGATGAATGAGGTAATTAAGCATGAAATCAGGAAGAAGAAAGCACTTTGGAGGCAGCACAAATTGAATAATGGTAATAATCAGTTAAATTAAGAGCATAAAGAACGAGCCAGGAGAGTTGATTCAGTTAGTAAGGACAGCAAAAGTTTAGTATGAGTAGAAATTAGCAAATCAGGCAACGAAAAACTCATAGAGAGTTTTTTAGATATATGGTAAGTAGAAGGATGAATGATTATGGTAAGATGATGTTAATGGATGAAAATGGTAGAATGGTGACTGCTGCAGAAGACATTGTTGAGGTATTCAGTGATCAATTTATAAGGGTGACCAAATTTATATTAAATTTGGTCACAGTAAATGGTTATGCTGGAGAGAATAAAAATTTCAACACTAGATGTTTTCCAGGTGGTAAAATGAGTAGAGTGATTGAGGCATTGGATATGAGGCGGGAATGAGCAGAAGAGTTAATTGGTACAAAGAGCATGTCAAAATGGATATACTTGGAAGGATAAAAGAGAATAGTGTAGGAAGGGTAGTCAGTGTGTTGCCTAGGTATGACTGTGGTGAAATGAGGCAGAGAGCAAGGATTATGAATGATATGCTGGCTGAAATGTGTGAGGAAATGGGAGTACAGCTTGTTAATGTGTGGAATGAGTTTGAGGGATGAAGTGAGCTGAATGTGAGCGATGGACTGCATTTGAGTGGTTATGGTGTGAGTTGCTTGGAGAGACTGCTGCTGGAAGGTAGAGAAGTGAATAGAGAGAATGAATCAGATCGAGAGGGGAGTGATGTGAAAGAGCAAGACAGGAGAGATTGAAGAAGTGGATATGAATGGGCAAGCGAGTGGTATGAGTATAGAAAATGAGAGAATGGGTGTGCAAGAGGAGCAGGGAAATGGGAAGGCTCAGGGTCGACAAGGGTACACAGCATGAGAAAGGTGGATGCTCCAAGAGGAGGTGAGAGCATGTGTAGGCAGGAAAGGAATGGGATGACCAAGGATCAAGAGGAAACAGTTGGAGTTGAAAAGGGTTCTAAAATGAAGAAGCAGAAAGGGAAATGGCCCCAGTCTAGCATGGAGAGATCACATCGAGTGAGTGGTATCAGTGGAACTAGCTGTAGATCCAGAAATGAGCTGTTGTGTTTGTATACCAATGCTAGAAGTATAAGAAACAAAGCAGATGAAATGGTTGCACTAATTGCGTCTGTTCACCCAAAGATTATCGGAATAAGTGAGACATGGTTGGAAAAGGATGATATCCTGACAGGAATAGAGATGGAAGGGTATGATGTGTTTCGTGAGAATAGAAGGGGTAAAAAGGGAGGGGGAGTGTTATTGATGATAGAGAAAGAGTTATGTCCATACAAAGTAGAGATGCAAGACGGAAATAGTGCCAGTGGTTTTGAGGCAGTATGGTGTGAGATAGAGGTGAATGGAATCAAATACTTGGTGGGATGTTGTTATTGACCAGGTAATGTGGATGGTGGTGATAGTGAAATGTATAGTCAAATTAGCCAAGCAAATAAGAAAAGGGTGATCATTATGGGTGATTTTAATTATGGCAATATAGACTGGAATGATGAGATAGCAACTGGAAGTAAAGAAAATGAGTTTCTTGAGTTTTTGAGGGATAACTACCTCAGACAGTATGTAACAGAGGGAACACAAGGATTAAGTGTCTTGGATTTGGTCATCTCATAAGAGGATGTAATTATAAATGAGGTGTCAAATCATCCACCAATTGGTGAGAGTGACCATGAGGTGATTACCTGGGTGGTTGCCAGCAGTGCATGGACCCCTGTGAGAAAAGGGTATATGTGGAACTACAAGGGGGATGATTATGAAGAGCTCAGGAGACAGCTTGTGGGTGTAGCATGGAATGAGTTAGCTGGAAAAGAGATCAATGCAGCTTGGGGAATTTTCAAAAACTATCTAGCAGATGCAATGTCTGAATGTATTCCAAGGGT